>NC_140470.1:18800713-18910713 GCF_051167445.1 Perissodus microlepis | reverse complement strand
TTTATCTCGTCCTTAATGTTAAATGTTGGTTCCAAAATATCCTCAATGGATGAATATTATCAGAGATTCGAAGCTGTCATTATAATGTGACTTGGGCTAAATTTCTGAGTGGCAAATACCCATGATGTAATGGATTAAATTCTATAGAGAAATTGCATATACCTTTATATCTGACTACTTTTTACTATCACACACTATATGGTCAGTCTCATAATGAATAAAAAAGAAGCATTAGTCCCTCATTTTTTCCACAAAAGCTTAAAGTTTCACAATCATGCATATATTAGACACTAGTTAAAAAAGCTGCTTTATTGGTTGCATATTCAAAATTACTACCCAAGCTTTCTGATTTTTTAAAAGCACATGTTCAGTGCTTAACATACTGACTAAAAAAGTACCAAGTTATCAGAGGCTATAAACAACAACAATCTATCCAGATACAGGTATCCACTGTGCCTATTTTCTGTTGAAACACCCATAGTAAAATCCACAACTTCAATGGATTGATATAGGTAGTAATAACAGCCAAGTGCACTTAATAGGAAATTTAACCATATTGAAAATGCACACGTATATTCATGAACAGCTTAGTCAACAATAAAACAGTCCAAGAAGTGTGCATTTGCTTAAACTTGTTTTAAGAGGAAGGTTATTCTCTCTTTCATGTTGGCAAAGTTTTTAGAAGCATTTTTAAGGTTTTCACACGAGTTTGAAAAGGTCTGTTCTATAAATCTGTTTGTTTTTTTTTACAATGGAATAGATTAAAATAGCCCTTTGTTGGGCAACAAGGGGTCACCTGTGATACCCCTGGTTTTCCTGAGACAAGAAGATCTGGCAATGGCCGCCATGAGTGGCAGAGGGGAGCTAATGATTTTTTGGGCAGTGTTAATTACCCTCTGTGCAGCCTTCCTGTTCTCAGTCCTGGCCCCTACATACCACAAACCCAAGCAGTAGGAGAGCACGCTCTCCACTGAGGAGCGGTAGAAGGCCAACAGCAGCTTCTGGTCCAGGTTATTCTTGCTCAGTTTACATAGTAGCGTAGCATTTTTTTTTTTATATCTGAGGTAAAAGAGGGTTTCAGTCTCAATCCAAATTTCCACTCATTTATTGCCTGAAGCAGTTCAAAAGTATTTGATGTACATGGATCTCTTTCTGGTTAGAAAACCCCAGTCTGCCGCAGTTAGCTGTAGCCAGCTTCCAGAAGAGAGATGACCTTAACATAGCAGTATATTCTATTGGTCAAAGACCATCGAGAAGGACGGTGGTTTCGATTTTGGCCCTCCTTATTGGCGGACAAGTTGGTCCAAACCTCTTGATAGTCTTCTTCTCCTCAATTGGTTGCAATTTCACCTACAGATGGACACGCGCACACACATGCACACTGTGTACGCCCGAGGCAGCGTGGGCATATGGAATTAACTATTGTTTCTCAACCTTGTACTGGTTCAATCCCACATTCCTGCTCTTAGCCTACCACTAAGTCTGCACAAACAACTCTGAAATCATATGAATCTATACATTTTCAACTTATTTTTTCTGCAGTACTTGCTTCTTTTTAAATGTTTTTTTTTTCAGCTTTGCTGTCCAAAATATATCACCACTAAATCTATAATGTTGAAATTAATGTATACACACATAAAATTAAAAGTGAAATTTCACAATAAAGTGCTGGTAATCATGTTGCACAGTGTCTGGGTGTGTGTACGTCAGTCAGCTTCTCTTTTGAGAATAAAAACCACACACACACTTATAGACCACATCCTGCTTAGCACTTTCCTCACAATTAACTTGCTGCAGTTCTCAGGAACACACCAGCATTCCACTTTGACACTCAGAGCCCCAGAGAGCAGCCATTTGGCTTTCTACCTTTAAAACCCGCCTTCCAGCCAAATGGCTGGTAGGCGTTTAGCTAGGCTTTAGCTTCAGCCAAGTGGAAGCTAAATTGGCTAGTCATTCATATGTAAATTAGGTTGTTATCTGAGAATTCTGGAGGGGAGTGGGGGACTGCCAACTGCCTCTTTGTTTGTCTGGGGGGGGAGCTGCTAAAAGCGGTGAACTTCCTTTTGTGTTTGTCTTGATGCATTCTCAATCACCCAGGAAAATAAATCTCCAAAAGTCACCAACTTGGAGTGGTTAGTTTCCTGAGCCACAAGGAAACTTGTGTTTCAGTTTGCCATCTTAGGGAGAAATCAACACACATGGGTGTATTTCCTTTGTTGCTGAGATTTATTGATAAAACCAGTACAAAAAACCCAACCATTTGTACACATATTTACAAATAATAATAAAAAGTGAGTGAGTACATTTCAACATTTTCAGCAATCATTCACAATCCTGGCACTGCCATGGTATCTGTAGTCTGCATTTACCACATGTGTATCTGTAGCAGTGAACACATCGCATTTCCCGGCGACTCTTGTTGACTGTGCCGAGGATGGTGGTTTTCCGTCTAAGAAGTTTTTGCGCAGTGAAAGTGATGTGAAGAAATTGTCCGTGGTAACATTTCTGCCCTTGTCTAGGAATGGTTCCATCAGCCTCATCACTACATTTTCAGACAGTCTCTCCCCACTGGGACGATTGGGGTCCTTGCCAAGATATGGGAAGATATTGCAAATGTACTTGGATTTTAGGTCGCAAGCCACCCAAAACTTGATCCCAAACTTGTCAGGTTTACTTGCAATATACTGCAGGAAACAGCACCGAGTCTTTGATGGGAAAAGCTGTTCATCAACGGTGATATCTAGACCAGGGTTGTAGCACGTGATGCATTTGGTGACAAATGATCCCCACACACTGGAAATTGCAGCGAACTTATCAGTCTTTGCTCGATCACTGTGGGTGGACTTGTCATCAACGCGTAGGGGTTGCATGATGTCTTGGAAGCGGTTTCGTGCCATAGTTCCAATTATCTGTGGGTTTCCCAGGTTTGCTGACCAGCAGTCACGTAGAGATGGAACCCTAGTAACCCCCCGCAAGATGACAATTGCAATAAATGCCATTAGTTCAGGGAGGTCCATGAACCAATGAACATGCTCCGTTTGCTGTGCATGCTGAATAGTCCATTCTTGAATGCTATGAAGCATGTCAAGAGTGATGAAACACAGGAAGCTCTGAAGGCGACTCGAGATACTTTTCCTGGCCTTAGCCGTTGGCTCTCCATCTGCAGCGTACGCTTCTATTGGGAGACAGGTCCCCGCCTGTTCTTCACGCCACACTGTGCCATCTTTCACTGTCTCAGTCCCCAAACAAGCTCTCTTTTTAGGTTGAGAAGCAGTCTCCTCATCTGCAGTGTGAACAAATTCAAATTGTGAGCAATGGGAAGGTCAAACAAAATCACAAATGCATGCATAGATACTAATTATAATTCCAGTATCTCCTCCTCTGTATCAGAATAATGTCTGAAATATCTCACTTACTACATCCACTTACTTGTTTGAAATGAAATAGGAAATGATATGAAATGAAATGTCTTCCTAAATAAAAAGATACAACTGGAGTTAGGGTTACTAGCTAACCCTAATCCTGCTCTGCTTTGTTAGTATTTTTCGCTTACTTGTTTGAAATGATATAGGAAATAACATGAAATGAAACTAACCGGAAGACTGATCAGACAGCTCTGAGTCCGAATCCGGCTGAAGTTCTAGGTCTTCTCCATCCGAGTCACAAGGGTCGACTTCCCTCAGGATCATTTCCAAGGCCTGCTGAGTGGTGAGTCTTCTCTGCATTTTCTTTCCTTGGAGAGGAGGTTCGTACACCACAGAATTCTTCAGGGCAATGAAGGATTAGGCTAAGTGCAGTGAGATTGTATCATATATATATCCTTTATCCTTGATCATAATTGATCACCACAATGGACCACTGATCAATAAGTTTGCTGCAATTTCCAGTGTGTGGGGATCATTTGTCACCAACTGCGACCTAAAATCCAAGTACATTTGCAATGTCTTCCCATATCTTGGCAAGGACCCCAATCGTCCCAGTGGGGAGAGACTGTCTGAAAATGTAGCGATGAGGCTGATGGAACCATTCCTAGACAAGGGCAGAAATGTTACCACGGACAATTTCTTCACATCACTTTCACTGCGCAAAAACTTCTTAGACGGAAAACCACCATCCTCGGCACAGTCAACAAGAGTCGCCGGGAAATGCAATGTGTTCACTGCTACAGATACACATGTGGTAAATGCAGACTACAGATACCATGGCAGTGCCAGGATTGTGAATGATTGCTGAAAATGTTGAAATGTACTCACTCACTTTTTATTATTATTTGTAAATATGTGTACAAATGGTTGGGTTTTTTGTACTGGTTTTATCAATAAATCTCAGCAACAAAGGAAATACACCCATGTGTGTTGATTTCTCCCTAAGATGGCAAACTGAAACACAAGTTTCCTTGTGGCTCAGGAAACTAACCACTCCAAGTTGGTGACTTTTGGAGATTTATTTTCCTGGGTGATTGAGAATGCATCAAGACAAACACAAAAGGAAGTTCACCGCTTTTAGCAGCTCCCCCCCCAGACAAACAAAGAGGCAGTTGGCAGTCCCCCACTCCCCTCCAGAATTCTCAGATAACAACCTAATTTACATATGAATGACTAGCCAATTTAGCTTCCACTTGGCTGAAGCTAAAGCCTAGCTAAACGCCTACCAGCCATTTGGCTGGAAGGCGGGTTTTAAAGGTAGAAAGCCAAATGGCTGCTCTCTGGGGCTCTGAGTGTCAAAGTGGAATGCTGGTGTGTTCCTGAGAACTGCAGCAAGTTAATTGTGAGGAAAGTGCTAAGCAGGATGTGGTCTATAAGTGTGTGTGTGGTTTTTATTCTCAAAAGAGAAGCTGACTGACGTACACACACCCAGACACTGTGCAACATGATTACCAGCACTTTATTGTGAAATTTCACTTTTAATTTTATGTGTGTATACATTAATTTCAACATTATAGATTTAGTGGTGATATATTTTGGACAGCAAAGCTGAAAAAAAAAACATTTAAAAAGAAGCAAGTACTGCAGAAAAAATAAGTTGAAAATGTATAGATTCATATGATTTCAGAGTTGTTTGTGCAGACTTAGTGGTAGGCTAAGAGCAGGAATGTGGGATTGAACCAGTACAAGGTTGAGAAATAATAGTTAATTCCATATGCCCACGCTGCCTCGGGCGTACACAGTGTGCATGTGTGTGCGCGTGTCCATCTGTAGGTGAAATTGCAACCAATTGAGGAGAAGAAGACTATCAAGAGGTTTGGACCAACTTGTCCGCCAATAAGGAGGGCCAAAATCGAAACCACCGTCCTTCTCGATGGTCTTTGACCAATAGAATATACTGCTATGTTAAGGTCATCTCTCTTCTGGAAGCTGGCTACAGCTAACTGCGGCAGACTGGGGTTTTCTAACCAGAAAGAGATCCATGTACATCAAATACTTTTGAACTGCTTCAGGCAATAAATGAGTGGAAATTTGGATTGAGACTGAAACCCTCTTTTACCTCAGATATAAAAAAAAAAATGCTACGCTACTATGTAAACTGAGCAAGAATAACCTGGACCAGAAGCTGCTGTTGGCCTTCTACCGCTCCTCAGTGGAGAGCGTGCTCTCCTACTGCTTGGGTTTTTGGTATGTAGGGGCCAGGACTGAGAACAGGAAGGCTGCACAGAGGGTAATTAACACTGCCCAAAAAATCATTAGCTCCCCTCTGCCACTCATGGCGGCCATTGCCAGATCTTCTTGTCTCAGGAAAACCAGGGGTATCACAGGTGACCCCTTGTTGCCCAACAAAGGGCTATTTTAATCTATTCCATTGTAAAAAAAAAAAAACAGATTTATAGAACAGACCTTTTCAAACTCGTGTGAAAACCTTAAAAATGCTTCTAAAAACTTTGCCAACATGAAAGAGAGAATAACCTTCCTCTTAAAACAAGTTTAAGCAAATGCACACTTCTTGGACTGTTTTATTGTTGACTAAGCTGTTCATGAATATACGTGTGCATTTGTACAAATGGTTGGGTTTTTTGTACTGGTTTTATCAATAAATCTCAGCAACAAAGGAAATACACCCATGTGTGTTGATTTCTCCCTACGATGGCAAACTGAAACACAAGTTTCCTTGTGGCTCAGAAAACTAACCACTCCAAGTTGGTGACTTTTGGAGATTTATTTTCCTGGGTGATTGAGAATGCATCAAGACAAACACAAAAGGAAGTTCACCGCTTTTAGCAGCTCCCCCCCCAGACAAACAAAGAGGCAGTTGGCAGTCCCCCACTCCCCTCCAGAATTCTCAGATAACAACCTAATTTACATATGAATGACTAGCCAATTTAGCTTCCACTTGGCTGAAGCTAAAGCCTAGCTAAACGCCTACCAGCCATTTGGCTGGTGGCGGGTTTTAAAGGTAGAAAGGTAGAAGCCGGGACTTCCAGTGTTGAATTGACTGACAGAATTTCATCATGACTGCTGGTGTACGACAGCTTCTAGGCTTGGCCCAGCTTTGTGGGGAACATCATCATCTGTGCTCTCCCACAGTGGAGAGTGAAAGAGTTCTGGCGTGAAGCTTATTCCTTTGAATCCAACGTCACTGTGTCTCACGATATAAGGGAGTTGTTTCACGTTATCTGTGGGTAATGCTAGTAACGTTTGTGCGCTAGCTAAGTCATGTTAGCCTCCTGCATTAATCTCTGTAACCGTGTTGTTCCATCAGTAATGTGAAAGGAAACTGTTAGCTGGTTTCAGTTAAAGTTGTAGGAAATAGACCAGCCAGTAGATGTTATGTTGTCTATTGTTTACTGGTCATTTTATCTGTGTTAAGGGCTGATTGATACAGGGCCATTACACGTAATGCTACAAAAGTAACGCAGGCCAATTACAATGGAAGCCGCCAGTAACACTGAATTGTTTTGCTGTGTTTCAGCGCAATAAACCTTCGTGTGCACCTGAATGAACCCTGTCGTCCTTCAGTGTGTAACACTCACTCTTTGTAAATAAGGCCTTACTTATCTATATTTGTAAAACATAAACTTAGCAGTCTGTTGGAAAAAAGACAAATGTTTTATGACATTTTTAACTTTAGTTTGTCCTTTAAATGAGTAGAATAAGGATATCTAAAATCTGATTAAAATTATTTATCCTCTTGACTATAAAAATGTGGACACTGTTTTCTGTTTTTGTGTGATCTTTGAAAAATAAAAAGATTCAAAACTGCTATAAAACATGTCTGTATGGCCAGTTGTCTGGGTCTGATCATTGACTACTTTTTCTTTATTAAACTGGTTCAGTATTGATAATTATGTTATTCATTTCCATTCAGAATATTCTACTGCAGAATTTGCTTGAATTAGAATGAAAACAAAAATATTCCATTAATTTTTTATGTACAGCTAAATGACAGCAATCACCTTATGATGACTTATTTTCTAACAATCAACTGTGGGAAGGAAAACTCCCTTTTAGCAGGAAGAAACTTACAGCAGAACCAGGCTCAGGGAGGTGCAGCTATCTGCAACCAGTTTGGGTCAAGGTTTCAAGATCTTAGTGATGTGTCGGTCGCGAACGAAATGGCTCTTAGAGCCGGATCTTTGACATGAACGACGCGTGCTGGCTCTTTATATAGGAACAGAGCCGGAGGGAGAGAGAGAGAAAGAGAGCCAGGGACAACAACATCACATTAGAAAGGTATAGTAATCATCCACAACTATATTCAGTTGCAGATGATAAAAGATTCAGAAAGTTTATTCATGCAGACCCATATGACAGAGAATGTGCATCTTCTTTTTGTTTTCATATTTTAATTTATATTTAATTGTGTTGTGGTTTGCAGTGTTTTGTGTTGTTTCACTTTAAATTAGTTTAAAAGGAAAAAGCTGAAAATTTAAATAGTAAAAAGTTGAAATGTGAATATTTGGTTTTTGTACTATATGATTTATTTATCACATTTTATGAATAAATAAAAGTGGAGTGAATAAATAAAAGTATATTTACGGTGGCCCATAGAGACAAAGCACGTACAAAACACAACAGAAGTGCTCCAGGATGCTAGGCGCAGTGTTGAGCTTTTGTTACCAGTGGCTGCACAAGCCAGGAAGTACCAACGACCGAATTTGGTGTGTGGTAGTAACAGGTAAATGAACATATTTTTTTAAAATTATTTGAATATATACGAGTGCTTGTCTATAAATACACAAACAATACAATATGCTTTCAATTGTGTAATTTAAATGATCTAGGTAGCTCTGTTTTGAAGTTCAGTTAAAACTAGAAATGTGTTTTGGAGTTTGTACGTGCTTTGTCTCTAGTGGCCACAGCACATATTTATATATAAACATATATAAATAAAACCACTTTTTTTTACATTAGTA
The DNA here is from genome assembly GCF_051167445.1 of Perissodus microlepis. Classification (NCBI taxonomy): domain Eukaryota; kingdom Metazoa; phylum Chordata; class Actinopteri; order Cichliformes; family Cichlidae; genus Perissodus; species Perissodus microlepis. The sequence goes on along the minus strand of NC_140470.1, from coordinate 18,902,366 downwards.
ATTCCTTTTGTGCATAATTTTATATTATTGTTAATAATATTAAAGCAACAAAACAACCTGAAGAGCCGGTTTGGAGCCGAAAGAGTTTACAAGTTCGTCTTGTAATTGGAAGGTTGCCGGTTCGAGCCCTGGCTCGGACAGTCTCGGTCGTTGTGTCCCTGGGCAAGACACTTCACCTACAGCCTACTGGTGATGGCCAGAGGGGCTGATAGCGCAATATGACAGCCTCGCTTCTGTCAGTCTGCCCCAGGGCAGCTGTGGCTAAAACTGTAGCTTGCCTCCACCCGTGTGTAAATGAATAGTGGAATTGTAAAGCGCTCTGAGGGTCTCGAAAAGCACTATATAAATCCAATCTATTATTTATTATTAGTAGTAGTAGTACAAAAATAGGGAAACAAAACTGAAACGAGCAACTAAACAGGAAACCTAAACTTGGTAAAGCACCAGAAACCTGGACTATTAGGAACTTGCAGACACAGGGGCAGGAGAACAGATGTTCTGTCAAAGGTCAGAGGAAAACAGACAAAAAAATTAACTGCAGGGTGATTGGGGAAGTGGAAACACACGGGAAAAAAAGGTGTAGCCTCATGTTATAGTCTATTGCATAGTGGCTATTGCACTTTTCTGTGCCATAAGTCCTTCACACCTGTGGTGGTCCTGAGCGTTTTGGTACTAGGACTTAAAAAGAGCAGACACAGAAAGCAAAAGAAGGAATTGCTCAACCCACATCTAGTTACTCCACTTTTCATACAGCGTGCCGGAGGTCTGTGTAAATACTCTCCAATGATCTGTGGACTGCTGCTGAATATTTCATTCTAGACGGTTGGTTCCAATTTTATTTTGACTGACTGCCTTAAAAATGGATGATTCTATAAATAAACAACTGAATTTAGTTTTACTATTTCAACAACACTGAAAGTCGCTTTCCTAAGTTAAGAGCTAACTATCGAGTAAGTTCTTCTTCTTCAAGACAAACAGACCTGTGGTCTGACAATGTCTAACAGTGAATCAGATTCTTAAATAAAACAGGCAATCCATGTCAGTTGGTCAGGGATGCACAAAATTGCATGCCGGGGGGCGAATTCCAGCTCCAACTGAAAATATTCCTCAGACCCTCGGGACTGAAAACATTTGGGTCTGTCTTCAGACTCTGACTTTGCCAGCATCCATACAAGGAAGTTGATACGTAAATCTATTATTTCTAAGAACTTAAAGCACAATGTAATAAGGTTTGACCACAAACTGGATTTTGGAAAAGACATACAGGCAACCACACATGTTGTATAAACTGTACTTATTTGTAATGTTTGTAATGATCCCTGGGTGCTCTCAGTCTGCATGAATTTTGCATTTTCCTTAGGAAAAATACTAACTCTAAGCTTCTCTAATTTAGTAAGGTTTCAACTTATTTCTTCTTAAAGGTGACCACTTTTATGGGGTTGCTAACTTCAGCTCAGATTGTTCAGTCATGAATTCTCTGAGCTGCTACAGTCCTCCATTCATAACAATAGTCTGCATTAATAAAAACTTTTTGTAAAAAATCAGTGATGAATGAATGGAATAAACAATAATTTAGCCAATACGTGACTGAGTTATCACCTCAGTGATGTCTGACAGTAACATTATTACAAAACTTGCATCCAAACAAATGGCTTTTCAACAATACTAATTTCTTTCTTAACTATTTTTTCTCCACGTTTCACACCAGCATGAGAACACATTGACAAACTGACAAAGAATCAGGCCAAAGAAACCCACTAGACACTAAAACACTAAATATGAACCCCACATATGGGTCTAACATTTAAAACAGAGGAAGCAAAGAGAAAGAGGGACCAAAACCACACTCACATAGAGAGACACAGAGGGGAATTCAGGAGGCAAACAAAAGAAGTAAACTCTTAGTCAAACATAAACATAAAGATTACAATAAAAACACAAGAATTAATATTTAATAGCACAAACAAGGAGAACAAAATTAAAGGAATAATAAAGATGAACAGTTGTTCTGAGCGTGTGGTAAAGGGTTTGATATAATGTTGCACTTGTGGTGGCTGGTTTGTATGGTTGTTTCTGCAAAGTAAACATGTTGACGCAGTGAAACTGGAGCAAAGAGGACCACAGGTGGATCTTATTCACACACATTTGTGCACATTGCATGCAGAGGCCCCTGATCTCACAAGTCAGATTCATTTTTATTCAGTTTGTGTTTTTCTTCAGAAAGATCACGAAGTCATAAATACTCAGCATGGCCATTGTAAGATCTGACTTTAAAAGATCAATTGGCCCAAAGATGATTGCTTGTCTGAAGATCATGCAGCATAGCAAAAACCCGTAGAAATTTAGGTTTGTATATCGAGCAGTCTTTTGGAAATAAGAAAAAGGTTTTATGAAAGTTTTCACCTTATGTTTGTCCTCTGAAATAGTAGATTAACAAAGTATAAAATCAGTTTCAAATGAAAAGAAATATTTGTATGTTTGATTGCTTCTTAATCTGTTTTGTTGTATCCTACACCATTATAACCATTTTATTTTTAAAAATTGTTTTTTTATTTTCTTTACTCTGTTTTGTGGACGCAGATTTAATTTTTTGGGGGAAGGAACCTGTGTAAAAATCAAAAGCATTCGCATTTAAAACTGCTATGAAATCTAAACTACGTATCCGCTGGTTTAAATCTATGTTTTATTTTTGACTATCATGTCTTTATTAAATTGATTCAATATTGATGATCATGGAATTGCATTTACAAAATCCACTGGCCCACAGATGATTGCTTGTCTGATGATCATGCAGCAAAGTGAAATCCCATGAAAAATGTAGCCCAGGTTTGCCAATACACTCAGAAAGTTAAATTGGTGTACTTGGTTTACATTTTCTATGGGCTTTGAGCAAGGCTAGGCTGCACTTTTTGCTTAGGAATCAAAATCAGCATCTAGCCAGGGAACTTTTGGCCACTCTCCATGAAACACACTTTATTGTTCAAAACGTTTTTTTCAACAAGTTGACCCTCAACCATCAATAAAGTCACTCTGAAAGATATAAATTCTTCCTGGAAACTCTATGTTACTATCTGCTTTGAATAAATCTCACACATTTCAGTGATAATGAACACATTTTCTTTATTTGCACTGAATTAACTTACTTAGTGACTAGTTTGTCATGAAGTTCTAAATATTAAAAAGTTAACAATACAACTATAATTGTAATGAAGATGTAGCATTTTTCATAATTCATATTTAGTATGATCCAATCAAATACTACTTGCATTTTCACAGTTAAAGAGGAAGCCACAGTAAAAAAAACAAATAATAACCACTTCCTTCTGAGCTCTTCAGATAAATTTGTGAACCTCCTTTGAACACATCATCTTTGGTCCTTGGAGAGAGTCACAAAGCTTCATTATGGTGGCTTGCGAAAGACAGCTTCTAGGCCTGGCTTTGGCCTGCATCGCCTTCGTGGGAAGCATCATAAGCTGTGCTCTCCCTGCATGGAGAATCATGACAGCCTTCAAAGATTTCGAAATGCTCATGTGCATTGTGGAGGGTTTATGGAAGAGATGTGCGATCTTACCAACAGGTCAAATGGAGTGCATGGGGTACGAGTATATACCATTACCTGAAGACATAAAGGCTGCCAGAGCACTTATCATCATTGCCATTATCATTGAGGTCCTTGGGATCCTGCTTGGTGTGGCAGGGAGAAATTTTATGAACTTTGTGCCAGACGAAAGGCAAAGGAGGAAAATGGCTCTGACTTCTGGAATTGCCTTCCTCATTGCAGGCTTCTTTTTTCTCATACCAGTCAGCTGGACCACCAACACCATCAATGATCATTTTCATCCTACCCAGTCTACTTATGGTCCTGATCATGGGGTACTTAAAAAGATGGAGTTGGGAGCCGCGCTCTACATTGGCTGGTTCACCACCGTCCTTCTGTTCCTGGGAGGAGGCCTTGTCTGCAGCTCCTTTTTCCGCAGAAATGGAACTGAGTAAAACATTACTCCAACTCTGTGTAAGCAAGGCCTTACTTATCGCTTTTAAAATAAGGCCTATTTTCATACATCGAGCAGTTTTTTGGAAATAAGAAAAAGGTTTTATGAAAGTTTTCACCTTAAGTTTGTCAGTGGAATGAGTAGATTAACAAAGTATAAAATCAGATTAAAATAGAAAGAAATCTTTACAATTTGATTGTGTAACTTGCTTCTGAATGTATTTTGAGGTATCCTACACCATTATAACCACCTTTCCTATTTTTTTTTTCATTTATTCTTTTTGTTATTTACTCTGTTGCGTGGAGACAGACTTTACTTTTTTTTGGTAAACTGCTATGATTTCTGACTATGTATCCACTGGTTTAAGTCTATGTTATATCTTTCATTACCATCTCTTTAGTAAATTGACTCAAAATTGATGATCATGGAATTGTTTTTTCATTCTTAATATAAATATATTTGATTGATTGTTTACAAGTAAAATTGATCTCAAATGAAAATAATATTTCTGAGCATGTAAAATAATCTTTTGCATCTCTTTTTTGTGTCTTTTTTTTGTTTGTTTGCTTGTTTTTGTTTTGTTTTTGTTAAAACGGCTCAATAGGGCACCGGTTCGCTTTAAGCGGGCAATCACATGCCAGTGGCCAGCCAGGTTTGAGTCCCCTCGCAGCCCTTTGCTGCATGTCTTCCCCTCTCTCTGCCCCTGCTTTCCTGTCCTCTTTACACTGTGCCTATTGAATAAAAAGTTGAAAAAGGCCAAAAAGAAATATTACAGAAAACGGTCAATAACATATTATGAATGACTTTATAAAAGACTCATCATTTGAGAGTTTCCCATTTTAGAATAAAATGACAAGATGTTAACAAAGACTTGACTCGGTGTGTTTTTAAGTTTACAAATGATACATTAAAAAAGACAACTAAGTTTTTAGGTTTTTAAGTCGTGGAAGATAAGTCAGAGTTGACAAAGTGTCAGTTTCTGTACTTCAACACATCTGTTGTGTCAAACAGTAACTACCAAAAGGATTTAGTTTAGACTGGAGACTGTTTTTTTTGTTGAATGTTGTCATAAAATTTTTAATTACAAAAAATACTGAATTATGTTTGTGGGCAATACTTTGTCTATAGTGTAATAAATGCTATTAAGCTTATTGAAAATGAAGATTAGTGTTTGTTTGAGGTTTTTTTTTTTTTTTTCCATAAATTACCACTCCTGACTTAATAAAAAGAATAAATAAACTTGTTGCACGTTTCTTTTCTGGGGGGTTTTTTGGGCTTAGTCCAGTTGGTTCGATTAGGTTTAGAGTTTAAACACAAAGTCTAAACCTAATCGAGCATCCCGTCTTTAATTTTAAGAGGTGTATTTTATTTCGAGGCTATCATCATTAAAGCCGATGTCAACAATGTTCTTTGGTTCACTGAGATTTCTTTTCCGCAGGCTTTTTTGCGTTTTTTTCTTCGAGACAGTTGTTTACTTCCATTTTACAGAAAACTGAAAGAAAATCTAGGAATTTATGCACATTTAATACATTTTAATATATTTATCAGTACATTTGAGAATAAATGTAAATATATGTGTGAAAATGTAAGGAAAAACAATCACGTGTACTTGTAATGGTGTGAAGATATATTCACATTTCTCTAATTCAGATCAAATATATTTGCATTACTCTTTATATTGTAAGATAAAAACACTACACTAGTAACTGACACAAGCACTGCAACACTACACTTTTATGCTAACAACAGCTTGTTGAAGGAATACTCCTGACTTTCACCTGCGCAAACCGCGCTCGTCTTAAAGATTCAGAAGCTAAAACGATGCACTTCAGACCTAAAGGGAATATAAATGCCTCCGTCTTTTGCTTCATTTGCCTTCAGGTCTCTGGTTTTACAAATAAAATAATGTTAAAAGCACAGTGACACCCCAAAGACAAAATCATACTTGGTAGTACACGCCTAGTCTGTCAGGGTTAGGTTTTCTTTTCTTTCTTTGTCTCTCTGCACTAGCTCCATTTCCCGTAACTACCAGTTGGTGTTCCTGTTCTTGATCTTTTCTGATGGTCTGCCCACAAGAGGACTCTTCCCTAGAAGAACTTAATGCTCCATTTCTGAATGGAGTGATTAGATCTGGTATAAAGTTTATTCGTGATCGGCAAATGAAGATTTCTGAAGCTACTGACTCTTGTACTAAAAACGAATTACTCAAAGCTTTTCAACACGGTTCTCTTTACTTTACTGACATCTGGCGGCCAGAAATATTAAGAGCAGCTTGAATCTACAACTTCAAATGAACTACCTCATTATAACTCTACAGAGCTGAATCTTCTGTTTAATATCGTGTGACAGTTCTGTCTAATATCGGGCTACCGCTGTTACAATGTATTTCGTTGGGTGAAAAAACTATGTTTGATTAATTAATAACGATAAAATATAACTATATGCATAGTGTGTTTCTTTTGCATGGGGTAGAAAAACTGTTGCTCTTATATTTATTGCCAAGAAACATTTTTAGTGTATAAAATATATTAATGCAATCAAGAAAGTGTGTGTTTGCCCCCTTTTTGTGCTCACACGGGCTTAGTCCCTGACCCCACTGCTGCCACTAAGGCAGTGTAATTCTGTACAAAATGCTGATTTTAGAAACAAATTATTAAGACAAAACTTCGAAATCTCGCAAAAGTTCATATAAATTTTTTTTCTCTCATGTCCCTTGCGGGGCTCCGTAGATAGGAAACTTCTACATTTAACTCGAACTCTAAAAATGTTTCCTGCAATCATCAGCCACCAAATTTACTGCATAATTTGCAAAATTTACATAATTTAAAATATACCAAAGTAAAGTTCACGCTAATAGGTCTTTGGAGTTGACGTGACGCCGCAATGTATAGTGGGAGCGCGGCGCCATATATCTGGGCCACGAATCAAAACAAACACACTGTGTTGGAAGGACGGTTGCTAGAAAGCAGTTTAAAAGAAAAAGGACGGTAGCGTGCATTGGAAATGTGGACCCGTATGAAATACGGCCATGGAGTAGAAACCCTGAAGACCCACCGCTATTGACGTAGCCTGATATATTTTCGTACCTTGTCTGTGGAGTCAGCGTGTACAAGGTGAACCAGTTTTGCAGTTTTAAATCTCTGGAGGGACACATCCAGTTCACTAAAGATTGGGTACAAGATTTGTGAATAGGTCGAATGGCATGGTGGTATGTTTGAAGCAAGGATTTCGGAGTGCCCCTTCTGTAGCGCTGGAACCCAGTCACGTGTTTCATCCATTTCATAGGCTGGTTTGCCTGCAATAATGCCAAATAATTAGCAATTCTATAAATAGAAAGTAGTTCTGCAAAATCAGTCAGTAGGATGTTTGTTCTAATTTGCTATGACCTCAGCGTGCATTGAAAATAAAACTAATAGGCTATAAAGAGTCATATAAACATATTTAGAACTTACCGGAATGAAAATGTCTCGAGCACACGAACAGATATTTGGAGATGGAAGAGAGCTGCATATCAGCTCGTCTCACAGCTGCTATCCAGACTAGATGCCTTCTTTTGGTAAAATCCGATACACGAGCTCCCTCATGTTGCTTCCAGGTGGGGAAAGAATGAAAAGATAAACCATTGTCAAGCTTATTCCCTTGCCGGTGTTGTGCCAAAAACTGATTTCTAATGTTTCCTTGTGTTTGTTATGTGTAATATCGTCACGTATGTTGCTAAATAGACTTTGGTGAACAGGTATTACAAAGGGGTTATATATAAAATTAAAAAATTACCTGTTTCTCAAGTATCTTTGTAACTGTGTTATTGTTCTTACATTATAATATATCAGCTCCCTTTTGTCACTTGGAATATGTTTACAGAACTATTTTTGCATTTGTTGCAATTTCAGCTGTCCTCTTGGCCAGATTACTCTTAAAAGAGGCATTTTTAAATTCAACAAGAATTTTTTTAACTGCATAAATAAAGGATACATAAAAGTCACTGCCAAAAGCTGATTGCGGCTTCTACCTTGTTATAGGAATGTTGTTTGTTGCACAAAATTACTTGATATCACTGATGAGGGATACATTTGACATATGTTTCACATATTATAGACCAACAAGTTATTTATAGCAGTTTAAATACAAGCAATCAGTTTTTGGCACAAGACCAGTCGTGCGATCTAACATTAAAACCGATCGCACAGCAAGTACGAACCATAGCTGGTGTTATCCGTGAGCTTTCGCTCCTCTTTCCCTAGCGCTTTGTTTGCAGTGTTGCCAACTCATCAGTAAGGAAAATCGCTATTGGCTGTCCTAAAAGTCGTTAGAAGTCGCCAAATGACATCATTGCCTAATTTACATAATTGGCCATGCTAATGTAATTGTAACTTACGTTGTTGGAGAGAGGAATAACATCGTAGAATAGACATAAAGTGAGTAAAGCACGTCCTAAATGCATTTTAGAATTTATTTAGAACTACAAATTTCTTTTAGCAATTATTGTTTTTTTTAATGTTACAATTCCAACTCTGCACCTTTATCCGGGCCTGGACCGGCAAAAGTGACCCAAAATAGGCACTCTGGTGGAGTTACTTTCTGTGTCTGTGTTTATAAGTAGTTTTAAACCTTGTGATCCACAAAACAGCATAACAGTAAAAGAAGAACTGACTGGTGTGAACATCTCCTACCCTGATCGCAGCTGCGTGAGGACTATCCTCCGACTGTGAGCGCTTTGGCACTGGCGAGGTGCCCATGGCAGCACTGCTACTTGTTGATAGTAAGAGCGATATGCACTTTCACGCCAAAACGTCGTTATAAATAAGTCTCCAACACCAGAAAAAGTCGCCAGATTTGTCGCTAGTCACTTTTTAGAAACAGAATGGCTAAGGAGGTCTGAAAACTTGCTAAATATAGCGACAAAGTCGCCAAGTTGGCAACACTATTTATTTGGCCCAGAAACATGGCGCCTCAACCAAAAATCCTTGCCACGCCCCCTCTCGTGACGTCATGCCGCAATGCATTGTGGGAGCGCACCGCCATCTTTGAGGGCCACGAGTCAAAACAAACACACTGTGTTGGAAGGACGACTGCCAGAACCACGCTTAAAATCAGCGCGAAAAGACAAAGGGCTGTATCGCGACCAGACACCAAGAGACGGTACTTGGAAAAAATAGCGTGCAGTGGTAATGTGGACCCATATGAAATAAGACAGTGGAGCGAAAACCCAGACCACCTACCGCCGTTGTCCTATCCCGATATCTTCGCACACCGTGTCTGTGGAGTCAGCACATACACGGCGAATCAGTTTAGGAATTATAAATCCCTGGAGGCACAAATCTAATTCACAAACGGCTGTGTGCAAGATTTGTCCATTTTTAAGCCTCCACGCTGTGAATACGTGAACCATATGACCAAGATACAGCCAAAGGTTGCACATAACATTGACTTCTCCTCAGCCCCAAAATTTGCTCTAGATGAAAACATAAACACACCGTCCGCAAAAAAGGCAAATTCCACTTGCTACTCTGGAGGAGTTGTCACCGATAAGCTACTCCATAAACAGAACACAGTTCTGCTGCATCACACATTAGGATGTTTGTTCTAATTTTCTATGACCTCAGCGCATTGAAAACAAAGCTAAAAGCCTATAAAGAGCAAGGGTTGGGGTGATTTGTGCCCCAACCCTTGTGCCTGGTTTAAGTTGTGCCAATGGCACACCAAGCACACCATTGTTTTTCTTGTGACATTACCAATAAGTTTGATGTGTCACATGGCCCTGTTCCTATTGAAAAAACAAAAGTTGTATCCAAGATGGCCGACTTCTAAATGGCCACCATGGTCACCACCCATCTTGAGGAGTTTGCTCCCTCACATGTACTAATGTGCCACAAACAGGACTTTAATATCACCAACTATTCTCATTTTATTACGATGTATCCATATAAATGGCCCACCCTGTCGAATAGAATAGAATAGAATAACCCTTTATTGTCATTTTACACATATAATGAAATTGTGTGTGCTCAACACCAGGAATGTATATTTTATTCTGTGCAGTAATAAAATATAAATAGTAAGACAGCAGGAATAAACAACAAACACGAGAAATGTACATACAGGAGGAATAATTAGAAAACAAGAGAAAGGCGCACATTAGAGAATGGGTTGCAGAGTGTTTGGAAGCAGCGCAAAGGACTGAGTAGAGTCTGTGTGTGAGTGGCCTGAGTGATAAGGGTTACTCAGATCATGGCTCAGATTGGTTGGTGCGTGGGCAGGGATAGGTTGTGGGCAGGATAGTGTTTGTTAACAGTCTGAAAGGCCCAGGGGAAGAAGCTGTTTTTGAGTCTATATCAGTGGAGAACCAATTCCAACAGTCTTAGAGAAGCCCATAAAGAGCCTGGGACGGTGGTATAATGCAGACCCCAATGATACGTGGCAGCTAGAACAACTAAGGCAGAATTTGGCTGATGACCTCAAGCAGATTAACAACACTGCACTCCCAGGGAAACTGAAGCTCTGGTGCTTCCAGTTTGGGTTATTACCCAGACTACTGTGGCCACTGACAATGTATGAGGTCTCACTCAATCATGCCAATCGACTAGAGAGCCTAGTGAGCTCCGACGTTAAGAAATGGCTTGGACTTCCCAAATGCCTTAGCAGCATTGGACTCTACAGCGACGGGATGCTGTCATTGCCTATCCCTAGCCTGGTTGAGGAGTTAGGGGGTTATGTGCAAAAGTGAGGCTTGAGATGTCACTCACGGACTCCCGGGACCGCATAGTGAGAGGCACTGCTCCCACCCTAGCAACGGGGAGGAAGTGGACCCCAGCCACATCTGTGCTACAGGCGAAATCCGCTCTTCGGCATCGTAGCGTGGTGGGTCACGTCCAACAGGGCAGAGGAGGATTTGGTCTTGGCGCAGTAACACCTCGGTGGCAACAGGCATCTGTAATCGAACGTCGAAAAATGGTGGTGGAGGAGGTGCGTCGACAGGAAGAAACAGCCAGACATGCCAGAGCCATGGCAGTGGCCAAGCAGGGTCGCTGGATGAATTGGGAGAGTGTGGAAAAGAGGAAACTCTCATGGAGTGAAATCTGGGGCATGGAGTCTAATAGACTAAGTTTCATCATCTACGCGACATACGATATGCTACTTTCCCCAATAAATCTGCAGCTGTGGTTTGGAAAGGACCCATCCTGCCCCCTGTGTACAGTCCCAGCAACACTCAAGCACATCTTGGTCGGTTGTAGGACTAGCCTTCCGCAGATACACGTGGAGACACAACCAGGTTCTCAGGTGTCTAGCTGAGAAAGTTGAGTGCAAAAGAAAATCCATCAACGCTCAACCTTTCACGAACCAAGAGGAGCGTCAGTTTTTATCAACATTTGTGCGGGAAGGAGACAAGCCGAGGACAAGCCCCTCAAACCCAGACCTGGGCCCGGTGAAGGTTGCCAGGGATTGGCAGATGCAAGTGGACTTGGATCAGAGGCTAATTTTTCCCACAGAGATCGTAACAACAACTCTGCGACCAGACCTTGTCCTTTGGTCTAACTCCCAAAAACTTGTGTACGTCATTGAGCTGACGGTACCATGGGAGGAAGCAATTGAGGAAGCGTTTGAGCGTAAGAAGCTGCGGTATGCCAACTTGGCAGCTGAGGCAGAAAACAGAGGCTGGAAGATCAAGGTGCACCTGGTGGAATGGGGTGCAGGGGCTTTGTTGCCAGTACAACACAAAACTGCTTAGAGAGATTGGGATCAGAAGACAGGCTATAAGAGAATTAGCTAACACTGCTGAGAGGACCAGTCACTGGCTATGGTTAAAAAGGGCTGACATCACTTGGGCAGCTAAAGCAGTCAGCTAGCCGCGAGAGAAAAGAAAATATTCCGGCTCTCCTCTCTGCTCTCTCCTATCTTGTCCCTTTTGTCTTACTTCTCTCTATCACCTTTTCTATGGCTTTGAAGAAGTGAGGCTCCATAAATGCTAAAGAGGTAAGTATTATTTCTCAGTTGCAGTGAATAGATGGGAGAAAATAAACTGCAGAAAACTAAAGAGAAGAAAGAAGAAGAGAAATAAGAATTTAGCATAAACCAGTAAAACACCCTGGGGCCTGATCAACCCTGGCAGGGCCTCCTTGGATGAGGGTGTCTAATGATAATGGACTAAACACCCAATGAATCCAAGGTCCGCTACTGGCGATATGTCCCAAATCTTAATATGATAATCTAGATCAGATCTCTAATCCCCCCACAAAAAATGACAGATTAGCTTGAGTAAAAGACCGAAAGTTGAGGCACACAACGATGTGTGCTGCTGGCAAAGTTTCTGGGCTGCCTTTCCTCATAACAGTCAACCCTCAAGATTCTCGCCATTTAAAGCAATGCATTATCAGGGACTGTAACATCTAGTCCTTTTACTAAATGAATTAGAAGTATAGAAGTTGGTTGCTCACTTAGAGGCCTCTTGCTGTGGCATCTCCTGTTGCTGTTGGGCTGGGAAATTTACTCCTCCTCCCAAGGTGCACACACTACAAGAATAAACAATAGAAGAGGTATGTATCGCATTGTTCACAGTGTTGTTAGCCTTGGGACTAAACTATTCTGATGTGGGCTATTTGTAAGGTAGAAATCACTGGGATGTTGGGTCACCTGTTGCTGCTGGGTCAGGAAGCGCTCCTCTATGGTCCAGGTGCAGTAGTTTAGCGGGCCAGGTATGTATAAGCTGCCCTTTCCGGCTTTGAATTGAAAGTGGTGTTCCACTAAACGCAATTTGTCATTTTACAGATATTATAGCTGCTGCCGCTCCGCGGGATGCCCTGCTGGTTTGCTTCTGTTTTGTTTCAATTTACTTTGCTTTGGTTTGTCCTGCTGCTTGCACAGCAACTGCGTTTGAGTCCCTAATTGGGGGTTTTAATCATTTTAATGTATATGGGTGTGTGTGTCTGAGGTGGGCTTCATTTTGCAATTTTTATTTGATCAAGCCTTTTTTAACTTTTGTTTTTTTTGTTTCCAAATGGTCGCTTGATTAATTGTTAAAGGATTTAACAAGTATAATTAAAGTATACACTTAAAGTATAATTTCTCCTGTGTGTGTGTGTGTGCGTGTGTGTATGTGTGTGTGTGTGAGACCCTGCTGAGTTCATGTCCTTTTTGTGTCCAGGCCGAGAGCTGAAGGTGATGGAGGGTCTTCCAGGTAACTGTTCCTCTGTGCTGTGTGTGTGGTTGGTATAAGGTGCCAATAGAGAAATTATTACTGAAACGCTCTCACACACTAGCTGAACAGGGAGGTGTTTCCTGAACAGGACAGTGAAGAAGGAAATTACTTAACAATATATTAGTCTCAGCAGAGACCATCAGAACTCTGTCAAATGCGACAGCCGTAGGGCAGCAAAACGTTGCAAGTACCAGTGTAGATTGACAGGATAGTCACTTAGCATCTCTCTTTCCCTCATGTCAGCGTAGCGGCTTGTCTATGCCAGCGGCATCTACGGTCAGGAGAGAATGTGCACCTGCACCGCGTTATTAACCTCAGTAATGCTTCGGCAGTTGGACATCAGGTACCAGAAGAAAAAGGTAGTTACAAATGAAGTTTAATGAGCTTGTATTCACATGCTTGAAATGGGGCGATATTTAATAGTCTGATATTTAAGACTATACCGAGGGCCAGATTTAATAAAGAGGGAAAAATAGCGTGTGGTAACAATCCCCAAATAAAGCTCATAGGTGTTGTGCACTGTTTTCTAAATCACTCAGTTCATTTAGTATCAAATTTAGTAAATCGGTTTGCGGATTTGATTTATCATATATACCCCCCCTCCATATTTTGTACATTGAGAAATTAAGTCCCAGAAATGCATGTCACAGGGTCAGTCAGAAATTTCTAAGTTCCATCTCTTGCACGCAATCTTGTCACTGCATTGTTTATTTTATATGTGCTGGCGCAAAGCGTTAGTAAGTCTGGCTACTATGTACTGCAATACCTTAGTGTAACATATTTCTATAATCGCAAAGTTTCCAGTCTTATTTAAAAACTGCCACTGCCACTCGTCATCACACCACTAAGGCAGATACTCTATAATTCAGGCAGATGCAGGGGGGCAGAGGGGGCTTGAGCACCTGCTTCTTTCCTCTTAGGTGCCCAAGAGGCTATTTAAAAAAAAAAAAAAGAAATGTGTGTGTGCGTGTGGAGTCCTGCCTGTGCCCCTCAACAATAACATTTAACTATTAATCACAATTTTGCTAAATAAAAGGATCTGGCTTGCATCAGTCACATGATAGCCATCAATCAATTCTCACCCTTGACGGCAGAGCGAACTTGCAAAGAACACGTGCATCTTTTGCTGCCTGCAACGCAGACTGTTGCAACAAAAAACAGTAAATAGGGTGTACAGCGTACACTATAGTCTGTTGCATACAGGAGTATTAGGTTATTATGTACACTTTGGTAAATTGTCTGGTGACAACTGACGAATTAAAACAAATGGGCGTGCTGTGTGTGCAACAGCGCAACAAACATTATCTGTTCTTTTAATAACTGCATGCGTGTGCTGGTCATTAGCTGGTAGCTAACTGGGTAAGGGTGTCATGGGTCTGTAGCTCTTTCCACTGTTTTAGGGAACATATTTCATTGTAAAGTAAGTTACAGGGCTTTTCACTGCCTTTCTGGAGGGCTTATATTTCAGTAAAAGCTATCTAATATGCATATCCACATAATTATGAATGATTAAAATGACCATATTCAAAAACCCACTATATTTTAAAGAAAATAATTTAAAAAACAGATTAGATTTATATTTCACATATGACAAAATGCTGATTTTACAGCAGCAAATTTATTGTATCTCTACAGTTTAAACATTTAAAAAGCTTTATGCCTGCACAGAGTGGATATTCAAACAAATTGAATTGTCGTAAATACATTATTTTATATTTATTACTTTATTTTTTATTTTAACGACTTTATTATTATAGCACTAGGAATACATATTAAGGAAAGGATTCTGGATCAGCACCATGATGCAAACTTGTGGCCGTAGTATATACAGTATTCTGCAGAAGGTATCAAATGTCACTGTATGTGTGTGTATAGGTTTTCTTTAAATTTTTACTCATGATATAACATTATCCAGACATGCCCTGTAAGGTCATGAGGAGGAAACTGTGACAAAAGGAGCTGTGTGACGCAGTGGATTCCTCACCAGCTGGATTAAAAAGAGTACAATAACACATGTACTGGTTGTTGCATTGCAGAGGTATTCAAGTATGAAAACGATAATAAAAACAATATTTTGGTTCTTTAGCCTTTTTCTATTATTACTTTATTATGGATTAGATGCAAGAGTTATTAAGTGTCGATGATTAAATAATAGATTGATGCAATTGCAAATTGTGCATTGTTCTCAGATGGACAGCAAGTGGAGAATGATAGATCAGATGAGGAGACAGAAGGAGCAAGATGGTAAATGGACTTGTTCTTATAGCGCTTTTCTACTCTCACTGAGCACTCAAAGCGCTTTATACCACTCGTACATTCACCCAATCATACCCATTCACACAAGCACTTTATCTAAGGTTTTTTTTTTAGTGCTTCTATCTAACATTCACCTATATTCACACCCCAATCGATGCATCGGAGGGCAACATGGGGTTAGTATCTTGCCCAAGCCTGGGATCGAACCACCAACCTTCTGGTGAGTAGGTGACCCGCTCTACCTCTATGGTTCCAAGCACTGTCACCAATCTTTGCATTTTATCTCATAACACTTGTTTAATCAGATACCATCTCAACCAACTGAACAACACACTAGTTAATTTAGGGTATTTTCAAATGAAAATATCACTTTCATTTAAAGTAAAATAGCTTCAGTATAAATTAATTTACCTAAACGTGACCACACATTAGTGGGTATCGCACATGGATGCCATTGGGACAATCTGGTCTTTAAGTGATGAAATGAAGGGATTGTGTTAAAAAAAAATGCTTTAGTGCGTCACATTTTTATGCAATCTCTTTGTTCAACCCACTGAATTAAAGGTGAAAGTTTGCAGTTCAACTACATCTGAGTTATTTCATTTAGAATTGCGGTAATGCACAGAACCAAAATTAGAAAAAAATTGTCTCTGTCCAAATATTTATGGACCTAGCTGTGTATGTACCAGGTAAGTCACCTGGTAAAGTAAAAACTCCAATAACATATTTGGATGATGTCTTTATATGTTTTTCTATTAGAAAAAATAGTATAGTACAGTAAGTGAAGAAAAAGAGGAGGTTAAATATTTTAAGTTTTTAGGCATAATTTTAGATTCACATGTACGAGTGAAGTACATAACGATGATTTCAAAGACTGTTAAGGCTAATCTGAATAGCTTTTAGTTAATTCAACACCCACGTTAGCAGCTCAGTTATTCATGCATCGTATTATTTTATGTATATGTGACAGTTTGGTTACAAGCATCACCTTATACTGTATAATTAAGCATCTGATACAATCATTCTCTGGAAATAATGTATAAAAAGCCAGTTTATTAGCATCATTGCTATATTAAAAATATATATATAACTTGGTTTTGAGAGTTTCATTCATTTGCAAAGTACCACATCACAGATCTCTATCTCTGTGCATCCCCTCTGTACAATATGACAAAATACAGTGGCTTGCAAAAGTATTCGGCCCCCTTGAACTTTTCCACATTTTGTCACATTACAGCCACAAACATGAATCAATTTTATTGGAATTCCACGTGAAAGACCAATACAAAGTGGTGTACACGTGAGAAGTGGAATGAAAATCATACATGATTCCAAACATTTTTTACAAATAAATAACTGAAAAGTGGGGTGTGTGTAATTATTCAGGCCCCTGAGTCAATACTTTGTAGAACCAACATTTGCTGCAACTACAGCTGCCAGTCTTTTAGGGTATGTCTCTAGCAGCTTTGCACATCTAGCAACTGAAATCCTTGCCGATTCTTCTTTGCAAAACAGCTCCAGCTCAGTCAGATTAGATGGACAGTGTTTGTGAACAGCAGTTTTCAGATCTTGCCACAGATTCTCGATTGGATTTAGATCTGGACATTGACTGGATGTTCTTTCTTGGTTTTTTGCATGTCAATGTGAAAGTTCCTTTGCATGTGGCCTCTGCATGTTTGGTTGTTTTCTTATTTTCTTATCATTGTGAAGCCCTTTGCACGTTTTTTTAAATGCTATTTTCTCACTCTGAAAGTACAAACTGGTTTTGTGTCTGCATTTGGTTTGCTTTTTTCTATACAACAAGAGAAATAGTAATGTAACTTTGCAATGCTTGAATTTATGTATTCTAATTAAAAAAAAAATCACAGTATATATACATTAGTGATGTGATTTCTGGCTCCTTCAGCTCCCAACCGGCTCTTCAGGTTGTTTTGTTGATTTAATTAATTTGTTATTAACAACAATATGAAATTATGCACAAAAGGACTTATTAATGTTAAAAAAAAAGTGGTTTTATTTATATATGTTTATATATAAATATATAAGGTGGCCCCTAGAGACAAAGCACGTACAAACTCCAAAACACATTTCTAGCATTAACTGAACTTACAAAACAGAGCTACCTAGATCACTTAAATTACACAATTGAAAGCATATGTGTATTCTTTGTGTATTTATACAGAAGCAATCATATATATTCAAATAATTTAATACAATGTTCATTTACCTGTTACTACCACACACCAAATCCGGTCGTTGGTACTTCCTGGCTTGTGTAGCCACTAGGTAACAACAGCTCAATACTGCCCCTAGCATCCTGGAGCACTTCTGTTGTGTTTTGTACGTGTTTTGGAGTTTTTACGTGTTTTAGAGTTTGTACGTGCTTCGGGGTTTGTTTGTGCTTCGGAGTCTGTACGTGTTTTGGAGTTCGTACGTGTTTTGCCTCTAGGGGCCACCGTAAATATACTTTTATTTATTCACTCCACATAAAATGTAATAAATAAATCATAACACAATTAAATTCAAATATGAAAAAATGTGAAAACAAAAAGAAGACGCACATTCTCTGTCATATGGGTCTGCATGAATAAACTTTCTGAATCCTTTATCATCCGCAACTGAGAATAGTTGTGGATGATTACTATACCTTTCTAATGTGTTGTTGTTGTCCCTGGCTCTCTTTCTCTCTCTCTCCCTCCTGCTCTGTTCCTGTGCTACTGCGAGTGTAACTACCGCCCCTCCCCCGTCTTCCCAACGCAAAGCACAAGGCTCGCGTGCGGAGTGAAGCGGAAAAAAGGTGAGAGAAAGAAAAAAAATCTCACGTTGTTCACCTCAAAGAGTCGGCTCTAAGAGCCGTTTTGTTCGCAACCGACACATCACTAATGTACTTACCACAGTATTCCACCTGTTCACACGCACTAAATGTATTATATACTGAGAATATTTATGTGTTAAATGATATTTGATTAATATGAAATATTGTAGATGTAGCCCGGGTATATTTTATGGGGCTAAGTTTTATTTCCAGTTGGATATATCTGAATAGTTCTGTTGTTCATTTTACTGTGTTGGTAGTAGTAATAAGGAAGTGTGTTTAGGTGCTTTTACTTTGAAAGGGAGCGAGCGGAGGCAGCCACGAGAGAGCAGAGGAGAGAGAAAAGCGTGCGCGAGATGCGGCTAGCGTCTACAGAGACTTTTCCCAATGGACAGTGAGGATAAATCATCCCACGCCCACGGCTGAGTAATAGAGCGTGACTGTGAGGTGGTGCAGCCCGGACTGGTTTGCACTGTTGCCTCAAAATATCCCTAGTTAGCGGCGTGCTAACTTGGCTAATCGGAGTTAGCCATAAAGGCGGACTTCGCTGGGCGTCACCTGACCTGCACGGAGCGGGAGGCTACTGACTGCCAAGGCGGACCGATCAGGTTTGCTGCTTAAAAGGAGTAAGTGTGCAGCTCGGCGACCTAAAGGACGGACCTCTCGGCGTGCCGTGAGTGTATTGTGGACAAAAGACTAAGGTTTCCAGGTAGGAGCACCATTTTGTTTTCTTTTAGGACCGTTGGTTCCTACGCACCCTAGCATCGATCCAGGCCTGCACCGAGGGGACTTGGGAAACTGGGTGGTGTGAGAGTGTGTGTGTGTGTGTGTGTGTGTGGGGCCCATTACAGTAAAGAACTGTGTAACTGTTATTATTGTTATATTTTGTCATTGCAAGAGACTTCTTACTTTATTGATTTATTGGGTGTTTACCAGTTCATTCAGTAAACCTGCTTGCTTTAAACATAAGATTTTGTGTCTAGTACTGTTTCTTATCTATAGTTCAAAGTAAGGTAAAAGTGTATCTGTGTGTTATACGTGTGTAAATCAGGGGAACTTTCACTCAGGGCAACTAAGTAAGTTTAAGATAACTAGAACTCAGGGCGTACCCGGCTATAGTGGAGTACACAGTACGGGGCGCTACATAAAATGGAGGCACCGCTGGGATATTTTATTGTTTCAGTCTGAAGTTCCCAAGCACGTGTATTTTGAGATAAAAGCAGTAACTTTGATATTGTTTGGTCATGGATGTTCAAGCTATGCACTGTGAGTTCTTCGAGGAGCTTCAGGAACGGAGTCGTGGAGAGACCTTAGATGAGGCTCACACACTGATGGTGCTTACTCCCGAAGGAGTGGAGATAGACCAAATAGAACACACTCTGGAGAGTGTTAAAGCTTTGGGTCGAGTGCGGGTGAGAGGCCGGAGATACAACAAAGCGCTTGATAGGCTAACTGTCCTGTGTGAAACCAAAGAGAAAGTAGATGCCACAAGAATCCCACCTGAAGTGTACCCTACGGGGGCTGGTGAGCCGTGGTCCATCATAGTGACAGCTGAAGCTTCGCCTCGTGAGGATTTTTCCCAGAGTAAATCGAAACGCGGGGCAGAGGCACAGGAGAATGGTAACTCTGCAGAGTCAATAATCCGTGCTGTGGGCGATTTGTTGGCAAAGATGGAGAGACCCTCCAGTGAAGGCAGTAGTTATCGTAGACTCAGAATGTTCTCAGGCACAGTACCAACACCGGTTGGAGAAGAGACATTCGAACAGTGGGTTGAACAAGCACACCTAATGGTGGAGGAGAGTGACAGTTCTGCTAAAGAAAAGAGGCGCAGAATCATTGAGAGTCTTAAAGGTCCAGCACTAGCGGTGGTGAAAGCTGTGAGGACAGCTGATCCTGATATTAGCCCAGAACAATGTCTAGAAGCTGTTACAAAAGCTTTTGGCAGTGCTGAGACGGGTGAGGATTTGTACTTTGCTTTTCGGTTACTACAACAACAACCGCAGGAAAAACTATCCGACTTTCTGAGGCGATTAGAGCAGTCGCTGAGCAGGGTAGTGAGTTGTGGTGGAATTGAAGCCCACCGTGTAGATAGGGCCAGAGTAGAACAGCTCCTTAGGGGTGCCGTGTACTCCGACATGATGTTGGTGCAACTCAAGCTGAGAGACAGGAAAGAAACCCCACCCAGTTTTGTAGAGCTCTTAATTGAGATCAGAAGTGAGGAGGAGTATGAAGCCTCCCGGGCTAAATTGCATCTGGTAGCACACAAAGTCCAAGCACAATCAGAACAGGATAACAGACAGATTGAAATTCAGAATCTGAAAACTGAGATTCGAGAACTGAAGTCTATGGTTTCATCCGTGGTAAACCAGTCATGCCCCACACCAAGAGAAGTTGCAGAGTCTGTTCCCACAAGCAAGACTGACGGTGTAGAGAATTCAGCAGATGGCGAAGTGGTTGCGCTGAGAAAACGGGTTAAAAGGTTGCAGCAGAAGCTGGACGCCAGAGAGCAAAGGTCTGTTGTGTCCTCTCCAGTTTTGAGAGTCTAGCCGTCCAGGTCTGATCTGAACTCTGCACGGACAGGTAGCACCAGTGATAAAGAAAGCAACTTTTGTTACTGCTGCGGAGAAAATGGGCATTTTGCTAGTAAGTGTGGAAATGCCGCAAACCAGGCCAAGGTTATCCAGAGGTTCATTCAGTCACGGAAAAAGCCCAAACGACGGGAATCATATCCCAAACCTCCTGATGCAGGTGATACCGTGTGTTCAGTTAAGAGGAGTGAAGTAGTCATGCTAGAGGACAGAGGGATCCCTAAAGGTTTGATAGGTCCATCTAATGTAAAGCAAGTCAGAGTGAATGGTGAACCGTGCAATGCTTTGTTAGACAGTGGGTCAAGAGTAACCATCATTTTTGAGAACTGGTATAAGGAGCACTTGTCAGGTGTCCCAATTTACCCAGTTTCAGGTCTGGCCATCTGGGGTTTGAGTGATTCTAGTTACCTTTATCTCGGCTATGTCGTTGTGGATGTGGAATTTCCTGAGCAAGGCAAAGGAGGTCACGAGACCATTTCGGTCTTAGCTTTGATCTGTCCCAACTCCAGAGGTCCGGACCAGACCCCCATGATCATAGGCACCAATGCCTCCCTTTTCCAGAGATTGGCCACCTTGTGCCAGGACACCGTAGGCGTGAGTAGCGTGCAGACTGTAAGCCCAACAGCTGGAGTTTTAACCCCATCAGCTCCTGTGGAGATCCCTGTAGAGGATGAGGGTGGAGTAGGCTGGGTGAAGTGGGTTGGGCCCAGCTCCCTGTCACTCCCGGCCGGTCAAAGCTGTCATGCTATATGCCGGGTGGAGCTAGAAGAACCACTCAGCAAAGGTATATTAATGGTGGAAGCATCCCCAACCATTCCGTTGCCAGCTGGCGTGCTGCTGCAGCCCATGGTGTTGCCTAGCTCTGCGTTGGAGGTAGACCATTTTGTTGTGGCAGTGCAGAATCAGTCCTCCCGGGATATCGTTCTCCCAGAAGGGACCGTTATGGGTCAGTTGTGTACGGTTGATACTGTAACTGCAGCAGTTGAAGTTTGTTCAAAAAAGGGGAAAGATCAGAGAGAGCTAGATCCCCTTCTCATAAATTTTGGTGACTCACCTTTGCCAAATGAATGGAAAGAGCGGCTCCGACAGAAGTTGTCCAAGAGGGCTAATGTGTTTTCCCTCAGTGAGTGGGATGTCGGTCTGGCAAAGGGGGTAGAGCATCACATTCGGATGTCAGACTCCAGACCATTCCGCGAACGGTCACGGCGTCTTGCACCAGCTGACATTGACGATGTGCGTAGACACATACAAGACCTATTACAAGCTGGCATTATCAAGGAATCTCGCAGTCCTTATGCCTCTCCCATTGTCATTGCCAGAAAGAAAAATGGCAGTATCAGGATGTGCATTGACTATCGAACACTAAACCGCCGAACCATTCCTGATCAGTACACCACTCCCCGCATCGATGATGCACTTGATTGTTTGTCAGGGAGTAAGTGGTTCTCTGTCCTGGACCTTCGCAGTGGCTATTACCAGATACCCATGGCGGAGGAGGACAAAGAAAAGACCGCGTTCATTTGTCCGTTGGGTTTCTATCAGTTTGAGAGAATGCCCCAAGGTATCACAGGGGCACCCGCCACTTTCCAGAGATTGATGGAGAAGGCAGTAGGGGACATGAACCTCCTGCAGGTACTAGTGTACCTCGATGACCTAATAGTCTTTGGCAGGTCACTGGAGGAACATGAGGAGCGACTTTTGAAGGTGCTAGACAGACTGGAAGAAGTGGGATTAAAACTCTCATTGGATAAGTGCCAGTTCTGTCAGCCGAAAGTGAAGTACGTGGGACACATTGTGTCTGCAGAGGGTGTTGCCCCCGATCCGAGTAAAGTAGAAGCGGTTACTAAATGGCCGGTGCCCACAGATTTGAAATCCTTGCGATCTTTCCTGGGGTTCTGCGGCTACTATCGCCGCTTCATAGCTAACTATGCTTCCATTGTAAGGCCACTCACAGAACTCACCAAAGGCTATGCCCCTACGCAGCGCCGTAAGAAAGGCCAGGCAGGACAAGGAAAGACCTACTTGAAGGAATCAGAGCCCTTTGGGAGTAGATGGGATCAGTCGTGTGTTGATGCTTTTCACCACATCATTCAGTGTCTGACCACTGCCCCTGTGCTAGCCTTTGCCGATGTAAACAAGCCATACACCCTTCATGTGGATGCCAGTCTGAAAGGTCTTGGGGCCGTGTTGTACCAAGAGCACCCCCAGGGGCTGCGGCCCGTGGCTTTTGCCAGCCGGAAATTGAGCGGCCCCGAACAGCGGTACCCAGTGCACCAGTTAGAGTTCCTGGCTTTGAAGTGGGCCGTCGTGGAATAATTCCATGACTATTTGTATGGCGCAAAGTTTACAGTGCGCACGGATAACAATCCGCTGACGTATGTCCTTACCACTGCAAAGCTAAATGCAACAGGGCACCGATGGCTCGCGGCTCTAGCTAGTTATGACTTTAATCTTCAGTATCGGTCTGGCAAGACTAATATAGATGCTGATTTGTTATCGAGAAACATGGTTGATGACTTGAAGGAGACAGAATGGGATCAGGTCTCTCAAAGTTGCGTAAAGTCTATTTGTAAGAGAATATGCCTGGATGATGCAACTGAGACCAATGCGAGATACATCGATCAGTTGGGGGCACCTCCCGAGTGTGTTCCAGCTGTGTATGCTACTCAGTTAAGTCTGTCAGCAGTAGGGCAGGTGTCAAGGCCAGAGTTGCGACAAGCTCAAAGAACAGACCATGCCCTAGGCAGAGTGATTGATGCGCTGAACACTGGTACTTGGCCAAAAGGTATCCATTCTGACCCAGAGTTTGTGTTAATGAGGCGGGAGGCCAGCAAACTTGTCATGAGAGATGGGTTACTTTACAGGACAACCCGAAAGCAGTCCGGGGATGAGCTGTACCAGCTTGTGTTGCCTTCTCAATACAGAGAACAGGTATTGCGGTCTGCTCATGATGATATGGGACATTTAGGAATAGAAAGAGCCACTGACCTTCTGAGAGATCGGTTTTATTGGCCAAAAATGGCAAATGACGTGGAGCAGTATGTCAAAAACTGTGGGGTATGTGTCACCCATAAAACACCCTACAAGAGAGCAGCCTTTTTGCACCAGATGAGCAGCAAGGGTCCCATGGACTTGGTTTGCATGGATTTTCTGTCTATGGAGCCAGACTCCAAGGGGATAGGTAATGTCTTGGTGGTAACTGACCATTTTACCCGGTACGCACAGGCTTTCCCCACCAAAAACCAAAAAGCCACCACGGTTGCCAAAGTGTTGGTGGACAAATATTTTGTGCACTATGGATTGCCTGCCAGAATACATTCTGACCAAGGACGAGACTTCGAGAGCCGATTAATCCGTGAGCTCTTGCGGTCATTGGGTATACGGAAGTCTCGGACAACTCCCTATCACCCCCAGGGGGATCCGCAACCCGAGAGATTCAATCGAACCTTGTTGTCAATGTTAGCGACACTAGGGGATGAGAAGAAGCGAACTTGGAGTCAGCATGTAGGGTCGCTAGTTCATGCCTATAATAGCACAAAGAGCGATGCCACAGGGTATTCTCCCTATTTTTTGATGTTTGGGAGGGAGGCTAGGCTTCCCGTGGATGTTTGTTTTGGAGCATCTCCTGATGGAGCTGAGGAGAAGACTCATTCACAGTATGTGACGAACTTGAAACAGGATTTGCAGAGAGCTTATCAATTAGCCAATGAGGCTGCTGATAAGGTACACAAGAGGAACAAAAGAGCTTTTGATCGACGAGTCAGTTTCCAAGCCTTGGAAGTGGGAGACAGGGTACTCCTTAAGAATCTGGGGTTGAAGGGGAAACATAAGTTGGAAAGCAAATGGAACGCTGTACCACATGTGATTGTGGGAAAACTGCCCAACCTACCGGTGTATAGGGTGAAGCCACAAACGGGTCAAGGTAGTGTGAGAACCCTACACAGAGATCATTTGTTACCGATTGGGACAGAAGTGAGACTGGCAGAAGGCATGGCCAGAGATGAAGTGCCAGTGAGACCACAGACTCGCAGGATGGGAAAAGGAAAAGAGAGGGTAGAAAGGAGAGACGTGAGTCAAGACACTGGGGAGTCGACTGGATCGTCAGATGTAGAATACGAGAGGCCACATGCCTGGTACAGAGACTGTGTGGAGAAAGTGTTGAGGGAGGAGTCATTTAGTGACAATTCTCCATTGGCATCGGAGGATGACGCTCAAGCTATGTTTCTATCTGAGGGCAATGCCGAAGAGTCTCAGGAGGAAGCAGATGACATTGGTGATGTAAAGAACACCGATACAGAGTCAGAAGTGGAGAAGGAAAGACCTCTCTCAAAGAGGTCTAGGGGAAGACGGAGTATTGGGGAAGAGGTCAGCAACTGCCTTAGGTCAGGGACGACTGGGAAGAGAAGAATAAAGCCAGTTTTGAGACTGTCCTACGATGAACCAGGGAAGGCTAGTGACCAACCTATTACTATTGTTCACAGAGGGGTTGTGATAAAGTTGGGGAATGTGTAAACGAAAAAAAAAAGTGAAGTTCTAAGAGTGTCTGTTAAACATTCAAGATGTGTGGAGTTTTATTTGTTTTCAGTCGCCTTGGGAGATGTCTGATGAGGACATCCAGACGATTAGAAGGGGGAGGATGTAGCCCGGGTATATTTTATGGGGCTAAGTTTTATTTCCAGTTGGATATATCTGAATAGTTCTGTTGTTCATTTTACTGTGTTGGTAGTAGTAATAAGGAAGTGTGTTTAGGTGCTTTTACTTTGAAAGGGAGCGAGCGGAGGCAGCCACGAGAGAGCAGAGAAGAGAGAAAAGCGTGCGTGAGATGCGGCTAGCGTCTACAGAGACTTTTCCCAATGGACAGTGAGGATAAATCATCCCACGCCCACGGCTGAGTAATAGAGCGTGACTGTGAGGTGGTGCAGCCCGGACTGGTTTGCACTGTTGCCTCAAAATATCCCTAGTTAGCGGCGTGCTAACTTGGCTAATCGGAGTTAGCCATAAAGGCGGACTTCGCTGGGCGTCACCTGACCTGCACGGAGCGGGAGGCTACTGACTGCCAAGGCGGACCGATCAGGTTTGCTGCTTAAAAGGAGTAAGTGTGCAGCTCGGCGACCTAAAGGACGGACCTCTCGGCGTGCCGTGAGTGTATTGTGGACAAAAGACTAAGGTTTCCAGGTAGGAGCACCATTTTGTTTTCTTTTAGGACCGTTGGTTCCTACGCACCCTAGCATCGATCCAGGCCTGCACCGAGGGGACTTGGGAAACTGGGTGGTGTGAGAGTGTGTGTGTGTGTGTGTGTGTGTGGGGCCCATTACAGTAAAGAACTGTGTAACTGTTATTATTGTTATATTTTGTCATTGCAAGAGACTTCTTACTTTATTGATTTATTGGGTGTTTACCAGTTCATTCAGTAAACCTGCTTGCTTTAAACATAAGATTTTGTGTCTAGTACTGTTTCTTATCTATAGTTCAAAGTAAGGTAAAAGTGTATCTGTGTGTTATACGTGTGTAAATCAGGGGAACTTTCACTCAGGGCAACTAAGTAAGTTTAAGATAACTAGAACTCAGGGCGTACCCGGCTATAGTGGAGTACACAGTACGGGGCGCTACATAAAATGGAGGCACCGCTGGGATATTTTATTGTTTCAGTCTGAAGTTCCCAAGCACGTGTATTTTGAGATAAAAGCAGTAACTTTGATATTGTTTGGTCATGGATGTTCAAGCTATGCACTGTGAGTTCTTCGAGGAGCTTCAGGAACGGAGTCGTGGAGAGACCTTAGATGAGGCTCACACACTGATGGTGCTTACTCCCGAAGGAGTGGAGATAGACCAAATAGAACACACTCTGGAGAGTGTTAAAGCTTTGGGTCGAGTGCGGGTGAGAGGCCGGAGATACAACAAAGCGCTTGATAGGCTAACTGTCCTGTGTGAAACCAAAGAGAAAGTAGATGCCACAAGAATCCCACCTGAAGTGTACCCTACGGGGGCTGGTGAGCCGTGGTCCATCATAGTGACAGCTGAAGCTTCGCCTCGTGAGGATTTTTCCCAGAGTAAATCGAAACGCGGGGCAGAGGCACAGGAGAATGGTAACTCTGCAGAGTCAATAATCTGTGCTGTGGGCGATTTGTTGGCAAAGATGGAGAGACCCTCCAGTGAAGGCAGTAGTTATCGTAGACTCAGAATGTTCTCAGGCACAGTACCAACACCGGTTGGAGAAGAGACATTCGAACAGTGGGTTGAACAAGCACACCTAATGGTGGAGGAGAGTGACAGTTCTGCTAAAGAAAAGAGGCGCAGAATCATTGAGAGTCTTAAAGGTCCAGCACTAGCGGTGGTGAAAGCTGTGAGGACAGCTGATCCTGATATTAGCCCAGAACAATGTCTAGAAGCTGTTACAAAAGCTTTTGGCAGTGCTGAGACGGGTGAGGATTTGTACTTTGCTTTTCGGTTACTACAACAACAACCGCAGGAAAAACTATCCGACTTTCTGAGGCGATTAGAGCAGTCGCTGAGCAGGGTAGTGAGTTGTGGTGGAATTGAAGCCCACCGTGTAGATAGGGCCAGAGTAGAACAGCTCTAGAACAGGGCAACTAAGTAAGTTTAAGATAACTAGAACTCAGGGCGTACCCGGCTATAGTGGAGTACACAGTACGGGGCGCTACATAAAAAAAAAGGCAAAACAATATAATACAACATATATTTGAGCAGCAGTGTGATGTGATGAGTTTAACAACAATTATAATAACACACATTATTCAAAGCATTTTCAAAAACAGAGTTTTTAAAATTGATTTTGTCAAAATCTGACAAAATTCTGTTCTCTGTTCTTTCCCTTCGAGGTACAAATATCAGCTGACAATGCAAATTTTAGCTTTTGCTGCATTATTGAGTTTCAATCCCCCTTTTTGATTTTATTGCTCTGACTCCTCTGTGTTTTCTTGTTTCTGTTCCTACTGCCTTGTCTATGTGCCAGAGTGCAGTGGCATATTTGAATCCCTAATAATGACTTAGACACCTTCGTTGCTATGTATTTATGTAAGTGACTGATACTGCTGCTTTTCTGTGGTGTTTCGGGTGTATTTTGTGGTTGTGTCCTGGTGTTTTATATGCAGTACAGACCACGATAGAAGGAAATAAAGTGCTCTAACTATTTACATTTTTAAAGAACATACAGATTGTTTTTGTACACTTTTATGCTACTATATAAAATTTTTCTCTTCATCTTGGAGACTGAATTCTCTTCAGAACCACTAGGCAACAGTAGAAATTCTAAGCTCCAGTGCTGCAGAGGTTGGTGGCAGTTAATGGCAGAGGTCTGTGTTAATCAAGGCAGGCTGTTGGGGCATGAAATACCACCTCTCTGGTGGGGAAGGAGCCTGAGCTAGTGCATGGGGTTGAGACGCACTGGTGACACCTTAAAGCATAGCTCAAGCTCTGGTACCAGTATCCTGGAGAGGGATTGGACTCTATTCCAGTCTCGAATTGCCCTTGGTAAGAGGTGGCTGTCATAGAAAGGTTGATAAGAGATTTTTTAGTTTTGTGATTATTGTTTAGTTGTAGCTTCATTTAAGATAGGAGAGCTCGTGAGTTGGAACCAGATGTGTAGAGGAATGCGGTGACATACATACTACATCCTGAGTTAACGGTCACCCCCCTCTCTCACTCTCCTTTTAAGGAAATGTTTAAGTTTCTATACATACCAAGCTATCTCCTATTTCAACAGACAAGCTAAAGGTTTCTCCTATTATGGAAACGTTTTTGTATACTGAACATACCACTCCTACTTCCTTTAAAGCTCACTTGGAGTATAAATAAAGAATGCGCTGAGAGCCCTGCGCGGTTTTTCTGTCACATCTGTTGTGCGCACTTTGACAGCAGAGCAGATCGGACTGACCGCCCATGCGCATGTAAAAATTAGATATCTGAGTGTGACTTCATTTGCCTTTCTAATAACTTTTCTCTTCACAAAGGTATTCTTAAATCACCTCATCTTGCTGTCTTTTCGTTGGAGTTTTTAATTGGCAGACAAGGGGGATTCTTTTCTGCGCCTTCAGGCTGGTCAGTGGGCCCTGACTGTCATATGCGGTTATGTACACATCCTTCTTGGAGTCACTAGGTGCAGTGCTTGGAAAATTCACAGATCCCGTGGGCATTTACAGAGAGACCAGGATTGGTGCAAAGTGAATGAATAAAATGTTACAGTTACAGTTTTCAAGGAAGAGATGGCAGCATGGATGTTCTTTTCTAAATCCAGCCACTATGGAATTCCCTGCCTGAGCATCTCAAATGGGCAAACTCTGTAACCTCTTTAAAATATCTTTCTAAAACTTCCCATTTGGCTTCTCATAACCACTAATGCCTTTTAATGTCCTGGATTATATATATCTGTGTGTATCTAGTGGTTTTTAACTTGTTCAATTGTATTTATCTAAAAAAGGTTGTATTTGTTTGTTTTATCATTGTTCATTGCTTTGTACTACACAGTCTTCAGACTGAAACAACATTAAGCTGGTTTGGGATGAAGTGGACAGAAGAGTGAAAGAAACACAACCTTTAAGTACCACACATTCATGGGAACTTCTGCAACAGAGTTTCAGAAAATATGACTAGTATGTGAGGAATGCACTTTCCACTTCCCCTCTAAGTTACTGAGCAGCAGTTTTGTCAAATATAAATTACAGCAGCTCTCAAGAAGACACTTTCCTCCTTGAAGAGATTTACAGAACTTCACCATGAGAGCAGACTGTAGGCAGCGTCTGGGTTTGACCTTGGCTATCATCGGCTTTCTGGGGACCATCACCACCTGTGCTCTCCCCTCATTGAAAGTCGCAGCCTTCATTGGTTCCAACAACATCATTGCTGAGTTCATCTTTGAGGGCTTGTGGATGTACTGCGTGGTTCAGAGTACAGGCCAGATAAAATGTAAAGTCCACAGTTCTGTACTCACATTACCTCAAGACTTGCGGACTGCAAGAGCACTTGTCGTGATCTCCATCATCATCGGGTTCTTTGCAGTCTTGCTTGGTGTCATTGGAAATAAGTCCGTCAAGTAACTGCGGGACAAAAAGCAAAAGAGCAAAGTATATAGCTATAGCTTCTGGAGTTGACTTCATCATTGCAGGCATCTTCGTGCTTATAGCAGTTTGCTGGAGTGCTAACACCATCATGAATAATTTTTACAAACGTTTCATGAAGATGGAGCTTGGAACCTCGCTCTACATTGGCTGGACATCTGCAGGACTCCTGTGCCTGGGAGGAGGCCTCCTGTGCAGCTCCTGTCCTCCAAAGGGTGAAACTAAATGTGAGGTCACGTACTCTAAAGCTCACTCCTATGGAGGACCACAAGAGCCCCGTGCATCAAAATAAAGAATTCTTTAGAATTTAGTATATTTAGATTGTTAAAATACATTCACAAATGTATCATGATTTCAGAAATATCTGTCCGATATTTGAAAGATTGAACTGTTGAATTCAAATGTAATGCTATGGGAAAGTATATAACATGATCCCTATAAGCTTGTGTTACATCACATAAGTATTATTATTATCATTGCTATTTAGGGCGTTCGTGGCTCAAGAGTTGTCAGTTCGCCTTGTGATCAGAAGGTTGCCGGTTGAAGCCCCGGCTCGGACACTCTCGGTCGTTGTGTCCGTGGTCAAGACTCTTCACCTACCGCCTACTGGTGATGGCCAGAGGGGCCGATGGTGCGATATGGCAGCCTCGCCTTTGTCAGTCTGTCCCAGGGCATGCAAGCCATTATTATTTAAACCAACTGTTAACTGTATATTTCTGTACATTTACGTATTATGATTCATTTTGCCACATTCATTGACCTTGTTTATAGGTAATTTCATTGTTTGATCACGTTAAAATGTTCCTAATTTAATGTCTAAAAGCACTTGGAAAAGGCAGAATCCCATGTAAAATTAGCGCAACAAACTCTATTTTCATTACTGAAAATAACTGTATTTTTATGAGGAAGTTATTTCCTGTTATTTTACGGTAGTATTTTGGCGCCCCAGCTGCCGGAATATTACAGTTTTTTAAGAGGTTTTTTTTAACAGTGTGTTTAACTGTAAAGAAGGTCAAAAGCCCCTCAGACAGAGGTTCTAGTCTGAGCACAAAGGTGAAAGCAGGAAACAACCAGAATGGGGATCGGGAGAAGCTGAAAAGTGATGAGAGGTCTGAGAAAATTAGCTTTAGTAGTAGTCTGTAATTTTTATGTTATGACAATTGCCCAAACACAGCAGTCATCCCATACATGGTCCACCCGTTAAAGGGGGACAGAGGGCCAAAGAGGGAAAAGAAGCATAGAGAATTGACACCTAGTGGGTAAAAAGGGTGTGTGTAATATCTGGAGATATGTGCTGCACTTTCATTCCCAATAACACGATCCCAGATGGTTCTGTAACTAGAGCCCTGGGAAGATTCAGGTCATCATTTAAGAAAATTAATAAATAGAATAGAATAAATGCATGAATATTTGGAATTGATGATTCATTGGAGAAGTGGATGGCATCTGTCCTTGGGCAATGGAAGGGGTGTATTATGTCCATTAGGGTTTCCTTATCTGTTTTTACAGCTTAGTTGGGTAATTTGTGGTGGTGTGCCTTCTATCTGAGGATGCTTGTTAAGGTTGGTTAACAGGGCTGTTGGGGATCTGAAGACAACATGATGATGCTTGATGACTTTTAGTAGTGTCGATCTACTCTGATCAGATCGAAGGAGGGACTGTTGGGAATAAATAATTTTCAGTGCCTCAATTATGCTATTCTTTTTTATTAATATGTGTTATAAAGTTATATAGTGTAGTATTAAGTGGACACAGCCCTGAAAATAAAGGGGAGTAGAAAGCTGCAGACTCTCGCTCATGCTTGCATGGGAAATTAAAGATAAGAGGAAACCATTTTCTGTGGAAAGTTACTGGAATGCTGTTGTTTAGTCTAGAATGAGAGAGCTTCTGTAATAAAACTGTTAGGGGCACACCACCATTTTGAGATCCGCAGCAGCGTGTCTTGTAGGACGCATCTCCCTTCTAGAAGTAATAAATGGTCTACTGAGCAGTGTTTTGTTGTTTTGTCTTCTATCGGATGCCTCTGAGGAATCAAAAGAACTCGATGAAGTGTTGATATTTACAGTGGCTAATGCACTTTTCTGTGCCTTAAGTCCTGTACACCTGTGGTAGTAAGGTTTTGACTTATTTCTTCACTTTTATGGGGTAGCTAATTTCAGTGTGTTGACTCATGAATTCCTCTTGTGTGCGCTGCTACAGTCCTCCACTCATAACAGTGCTCTGTGTTACGACCCCCTCTGCTAGGGGACAGGGAGGAGTACCATACATAAGCCCTCACACGGGAAACTAAGTGAAATAAAGGTTTTATTGCAAAATTCAAACAGAAAACTGACAGGGCTGCATTCAGCAGACCACTGGGCATATAATCAGCACACAACTAACACGCACACAGGAGTGAAAAACTAAAGCAAACTAAGGCTAACGTGACAAGCAGTAACACCACAAAAATCTGCTCCAGCTAAGTTCAACCATAGAGATTAACAAGCAAAGTTCAAAAAGAGAGGCAAGGGGGACAAACTGCATGTTCAGTCCTCGGCAGCAGCCCACAGTGTGAAGAATCTTCAGCACAATCAGCCACTAATTGCTTCATGGAGCGTCACAGGATCCCAGGCAGCCAATTGTCTATGTGGGTTGCCGCACTGCAATCTGCATACAGGGGACTGGCATGGGTTTCCAGATGCCAGTCGTCAGCGAGTCCTGGCACGCTTGGATTTGCTTGAAGAAAAAGGCAGTCTCACTCCCTCTGAGGCTCAGGGCTGTAACACTCTGCATTAATAAAAACTTTTAGATAAAAATCAGTGATGAATGAAGGGAATAAACAAGCTATTTAGCCAATACGTGACTGAATTATCACCTCCGTGATGTCTGGCAGTAACATTAAAATACTTCCATCAAAAAAAGATGACTTTTCAAAAATACTCATTTCTTCCTTAACTTTTTTCCCACAGTGTTTTACACCAGCATGAGAAAATATTGCCAACCTGACAAAGAATCCCACCATAGAAACCTACTAGACACTAAAACACTAAATATGAAACCCACATATGGGTCTAACATTTAAAATAAATGAAGCAAACAGACAGAGGGACCAAAACCACACTGACGTCGAGAGACACAGAGGGGCACAGAGGGGAATTCAGGGGGCAAACAAAAGAAGAAAACTCTTAGTCAAACATAAACATAAAGATTGCAATAAAATTACAAGAATTAATATTTAACAACACAAACAAGGAGGAAAAAACCAAAAGAAATTAAAAAGATTAACACTTGTTCTGAGCATGTGGTAAAAGGTTTGATT
This sequence comes from Perissodus microlepis, assembly GCF_051167445.1. Classification (NCBI taxonomy): domain Eukaryota; kingdom Metazoa; phylum Chordata; class Actinopteri; order Cichliformes; family Cichlidae; genus Perissodus; species Perissodus microlepis. The sequence goes on along the minus strand of NC_140470.1, from coordinate 18,869,150 downwards.
CCATGTTGTACTTGTGGTCACTGGTTTGTAGGGTTGTTTCTGCAAAGTATCCATGTTTCCGCCCATAAAAAAAACAAGGCCCAGGTGCAAGCGCATGCAGAGGAGGACAGGGGTGGGTGGCGTGCAGATTGGGGGGGTGGGGGGGTAGTGGAGGGGGGCAGGGGTGGCATGGCATGGTGTGCAGAAGGGGCTTGAGCACCTGCACCCTTTTGAATGTATATGTGTGTGGAGTGATGCCTGTGCCCCTCAACAATAATTTTTAACTATCAATCACAATTTTGCTAATTAAAAGAATCTGGCTTGCATCAGTCACATGCAGTGTTGGGGAGTAATGGAATACATGTACCAGAGATTGTGAGACAGATTAGAAATGGCTACGGGGAAGTGGTGACTGGAGCTGAGAAGGGCAGCCCTAGGGAACTGGATCACAGAGGGGGGTCATAGGGAGAGACAGAGAGACAGAAAGGGATCCTGTAAAAGATGGAGAGGGAGTTATTGTATGGATAAGGAGCAGTCAACTGAGAGTCTCTTGCTGGTGAGTTTATGCTCCTTGCTTTGCAGGTCAAGGCTTTGAAGGCTCTGAGGAGGGGATGTCTGTGGGAATTTTCAGTGTGTTTGAGGTGTAGTGGTACACCGGAGGGCAGGCAAGCGGGTGAGGAAGCCACCAGGGAATGAACAGAAAATGTTTTTACTGAGGAACTGCCTAGTTACCACTATGGAGCACATAACAAACTGGTGAGAAAAAGCAGGTTGCACAGGTTTAAGTAGGGGGATGAGGGATGGACAGGAGACCAGCAGCCATGGGTGGAAAAACCCCAGACACTCCAATGGACCACAGCCATACATTCTTCCTGGAAACTCTATATTACCATTTACTGTGAATAAATCTCACAAATTTCAGTGATAACGAACAAATTTAGAATTCTTTATTTGCACTGAAATAGCTTACTTAGTGACTTTTTAATCATTTAGAAATTTATGACAAACTTGAAAAAAGTTAACACTAAAACTATAATTGTCACTGAGATGTGGCATTTTTCAGTTTTGATGATGCATATTTAGTACGATCCAACCAAATATTACTTGCATTTTTCAAATTATTTATTTTGAGTTAAGTTTTTATGCGTGCTGTTTTTTGTCATTATGTGTCACCTTCTTTAGAAATCAGTTTCAACTCAGAGGCAACAATAAAATCTGTCATCTCCTTTAAAAGTGTGAACAGGTACAGAGGAAGCCACAGTCAAATTCTGAGTACTATAACCAAATGATAACCACTTCCTTCTGAGCTCTTCAGATAAATTACCAAACCTCCTTTGAACACATCATCTTTCCTCCTTGAAGAAAGTCACAGAGCTTCATTATGGTGGCTTGCGAAAGACAGCTTCTAGGCCTGGCTTTGGCCTGCATCGGCTTCCTGGGGAGCATCATTAGCTGTGCTCTCCCCACATGGAGAATCTTGACAGCCTTCAAAAATTCCAAAATGATCATATCCTTGGTGGATGGTTTATGGGAGAGATGTGTGATCTCACCAGGGGATGAAACGCATTGCATGGGGTACGAGTATATACCGTTACCTGCAGACATGAAGGCTGCTAGAGGACTCATCATCACTGCCATTTTCACTGAGCTCCTTGGGATCCTGCTTGGTGTGGCTGGGAGAAATTGTATGAACTTTGTGCCAGACGAAAGGCAAAGGAGGAAAATGGCTCTGACTTCTGGAATTGCCTTCCTCATTGCAGGCTTCTTTGTTCTCATACCAGTCAGCTGGACAACCAACACCATCAATGATCATTTTCATCCTACCCTGTTTTTTAATGATCCTGATCACGAGGTACTTAAAAAGATGGAGTTAGGAGCCTTGGCCTACATTGGCTGGTTCACCACCGTCCTTCTGTTCCTGGGAGGAGGCCTCGTCTGCAGCTCCTTTTTCCGCAGAACTGGGACTGAGTAAAACATTACTCCAACTCTTACATTGTGTAAGCAAGGCCTTACTTATTGCTTTTTAAATAAGGCTTATTTTTCTACATCGAGCATTTTTTGGAAATAAGAAAAAGGTGTTATGAAAGTTTTCACCTCAAGTTTGTCATTTGAATGAGTAGATTAACAAAGTATAAAATCAGATTCAAATATGAAGAAATATTTGCAGTTTGATTGTGTAACTTGACTCTGAATCGATACACCATTATAACCACCTTTTGTATTTTTCTTTTCATTTATTGTTTTTGTTGTTCATAAGTGTGGAGACAGATTTGACTTTTTCAGGGATCTATGTAAAGTCATAACCATGTCCATTTAAAACCACTATGAAATCTATGCAATGTAAGTCTATGTTTTATCTTTGACTATCATCTCTTTATTAAATTGATTCAATATTGATGATCATGAAATAGTTTTTACATATGCTTTTTGAATAAAAATATTTTTGTGTGTGATTGTATACAAGTGAAATTTATATCAAATTAAAATGAATATTTCAGAGCATGCAAAATAATATGTATTTTTGGTGCCTTTTTTAACATTAAAGCAGCTTAATAAACATAGTAAGAATGAGTTTGCAAAAGACTGAACATTGTCGAGTTTTGCATTGAAAAATAAAACGACAAGATGATTAAAAAACTGTTAACAAAGACCACACTGCCAAAGTTGAAAAAGTTTAAAAATGATACATTAAAAAAGAGAATTAAGTGTTTGAGTTTTTTAAAGTTTCATGTGTGTTACATCTAATCATAGACGACAAGTCAGAGTTGACAAAGTGTCAGTTTTACTTCAACACATCTGTTGTGTCAAACAGTAACTACCAAAAGGATTTAGTTTAGACTGGAGAAATTTCAAAAGTTGTTTTGTAGAATAATTTTGTCATTAAATTTTTAATTACAAATAATACTAAATAATGTTTGTGGGCAAAACTTGTCTATGGTGTAATGAATGTAATTAACTTTATGGAAAATTTAGATCAATGTCCGTTTTTGTTTTTTTGATGAATTACCACCCCTTCCTAAAAAATAAAATAATAAATTAATAATAACAATAAATTCACACACTTGTTGCAGGTTTGTTTTCCATGTCAACCAGATGTGGGCCAGGTCTGGAAATGATGGTGCTATTCATGTTCCTATTTTCCAATTTTAGTTAGAAGATCCAAATGCCACGTTGCAATACTATACTGCTATAGTAGCCAACGTTTCAAATGCAGGTTTGACAGGTTCATGAGTGTACACTTTATCCACAACCTAGTGAGGGTTCACTGGGTGGCTGTAGCTCAGGAGGTAAAGCAGACCACCTACTGATCGGAAGGTTAGTGGTTCAATCCCTGACTCCTCCGTTCAAGAGTGTGAATGTAGTTGGATGTAGAGAGATTGGGTGAATGTGGCATGTTATATAGAACACTTTGAGTAATCTGGAAGAGTAGAAAAGCACTGTATAAGAATATTTCCATTCACTGTCTGAACAGAGTGTTGTCATGTTACTTTTGCATTATTATGTTCCAGCACATGTTGTTATTACATGGCTTGATTAAGGTACTCATTAGGCTGTAGTGATGTGTCGGTCATGAACGAAACGGCTCTTAGAGCTGACTCTTTGAAGTGAACAAAGAGTCACTTCAAAGAGTCACTTTCTTTCTCTCACCCTCTCTCTCGCAATTTTTTTCCACTTCACTCCGCACGTGAGCCTTGTGCTTGCGCTGGGAAGAGGGGGGAGGGGCGGTAGTTACACTTGCAGTAGCACAGGAACAGAGCGGGAGGGAAAGAGAGAGAAAGAGAGCCAGGGACAACAAAGTCACATTAGAAAGGTATAGTAATCATCCACAACTATTTTCAGTTGCGGATGATAAAGGATTCAGTAAGTTTATTCATGCAGGCCTATATGACAGAGAATGTGAATCTTCTTTTTGTTTTCATATTTCAATTGATATTTTATTGTGTTGTGGTTTGCAGTGTTTTGTCTTTTTTCACTTTTTTTTCACTTTCTGGGAGTTTATTCCAGATATATGGAGCATAAAAGCTGAATGCAGCTTCTCCGTGTCTGGTTCTGACTCTGGGAACTGATAAAAAAAAACGGATCCAGGTGACCTGAGGGATCTGGAAGCTTCATACTGGGTCAGGAGGTCACTGATGTGTGGTCCTAAACCATTCAGAGCTTTATAGATCAGCATCAGAACTTTAAAGTCTATCCTCTGACGGACAGGCAGCCAGTGTAAAGACCTCAGAGCTGGACTGATGTGGTCCACTTTTTTGGTCTTAGTGAGGACTCGAGCAGCAGAGTTCTGAATGAGCTGTAGTTGTCTGACTGATTTTTTAGGTAGACCTGTAAAGATGCTGTTACAGTAATCAAGCCTACTAAAGATGAATGCATGGACTAGTTTTTCCAGGTCCTGTTGAGACATCAGATCTTTTATCCTAGATATATTCTTGAGGTGATAGTAAGCTGATTTTGTTATTGTCTTAATGTGTTTTTCTAAGTTTAGGTCTGCATCCATCACTACACCCAAATTTCTCACCTGGTTTGTGGTTTTTAGGTGTATAGATTGAAGTTCTCTGGTGACCTGTAATCGTTTTTCTTTGGCACCAAAGACTATTACTTTGTTTTGTTTTTGTTTAGCTGGAGAAAATTGTGGCACAACCAGTCATTAATTTCTTCAATGCATTTACCAAGAGCTTGTACAGGGCCTCGGTCTCCTGGTGACATTGTGATATATATTTGTGTGTCATCTGCATAGCTATGATAGTTTATTTTGTTGTTCTTTATAATCTGTGCCAGTGGGAGCATGTATATGTTAAACAGAAGGGGTCCCAAGATGGAACCTTGGGGAACTCCACATGTGATACTTGTCTGCTCAGATGTGAAGTTACCTATTGATACAAAGTATTTCCTGTTTTCTAAGTATGTTTTGAACCAGTTTAGTACAGTTCCTGAAAGACCTGCCCAGTTCTCCAGTCGTTTGAGTAATATGTTGTGGTCAACTGTATCAAATGCTGCACTGAGATCCAGTAAAACTAAGACTGACAGTTTTCCACTGTCTGTATTCAGAGATATGTCATTAAAGACTTTGGTCAGAGCGGTTTCAGTGCTGTGGTTCTGTCTAAAACCTGACTGGAAGGCATCATAGCAGTTATTCTGTTTTAAGAAGTAATTGAGCTGTTGAGAAACTGCTTTTTCAATGATCTTACTTAAAAATGGGAGATTTGAGATAGGCCTGTAGTTTTCCATTTGTGTCTTGTCAAGATTGTCCTTTTTCAGTATAGGTTTAATTACAGCAGGTATTTAGTGGTTCTGGAAACACACCTGACATTAAAGAAAAGTTGACAATCTGTAACAGGTCTGACTCCACAGTCTTTGAGACCTTTTTGAAAAAACTTGTTGGCAAGACATCTAAACAGCAAGAGGAGTGGTTCAGTTAACCTAAGATGTCCTCCAGGTCTTTGCTGTTAATAGGGTGAAACTGTTTCATGGTGTTTAAACAGTTTTTCGGTGGACACAATACATATCCTGAATCTGCTGTTGATGTACCAATTGCTTGTCTAATCTTTTGGATTTTTTCTGTGAAGAATTTGGCAAAGTCATTGCAGGCCATGGTCGAATGAAGTTCAGCTGCCACTGACACAGGAGGGTTTGTTAGCCTGTGAACTGTAGAAAATAAGACCCGAGCATCATGACTGTTTTTGGTGATGATGTCAGAGAAAGTTAAGTAGTGATGGGCTAATGAAGTTCTCTGAAGTTCTCTGAAGAATTGACTCTTGTACTGAAAACCGAATTACTCAAAGCTTTTCAATACAGTTCTCTTTGGCGACATCTGGCGGTGAAAAATATTAAGAACAGCTTGAAACTTCAACTACCTCATTATAACTCATGATATTAAACACAAGATGTTTAATAACATGCAACAGTTCTGTCTGATATCGAGCTACTGCTGTGGTGCTTTAACATGCATTTTGTTGGGTGAAAAAACTATGTTGATTGTTTGATTAAATAATAGCAATAAAATATAACTATATGTATAGTGTATTTCTTATGTATGTTTTAGACCCAGGGTAGATGAACTTTTATTCTTATATTTATTGTCCAAAAACATTTGTAGTACATGAAATACATTAATGCAATTAAGAAAGTGTGTGTTTGCCACCTTTTGTGCTCACACAGGTTTAGTGTCTGACCCCACTGCTGCCACTAAGGCAGTGTAATTCTGTACAAAATGCTGTTTTCAGAACAAATTATTAAGACAAATTCTTTTTCTGTTTCTCTTTTTTTAGTTTTCAACACAGATGAGAAACTTCTGTTTCCTGCAATCCTCAGTCATCTCTGTTTTTGAAGTATTTTTTCTTTAAAATTGCAGCCCACCAAATGTACTGCATTGCAGTGGTGTAAAAAATACATAATTTAAAATGTACCAAAGTAAAGCTAACACTAATTATGTGCATCCTATTAGTGTTAGGTATGAACCTAAATGTGTGTTATACATCTCGCAACCAGTAGATGGCACCAAGCCACTGGTGTATGTAACTTTGATAATACTTTGATAATAAATATATTATTTTATTGTAATTGTAGATTGTATTTTTACAATTTATCACTGTAGCATTATTAACTTAAAACCAGAAATATAAATAGACCAGAGTTATAATAGGGAGGACAGGCAGGGCTTCCACTCCTTTAGAGGACATGGACAGACCCGTGAACAAGGTGGAGAAGTCCATTCGTCAGGTGTTGAGGAAGATGAACATATTCAGGATGACATTAAGACAATATATGGAGAAGAAAGAGATTGATGGAAAAGAAATAAGACTATAAAAGGATATAAAAGATCTGGACTTGCCAATCAAGACTTTGACAAATATATGGAGAAAGAGTTGGCAGATCATTTAAAGGCACTAGCACCCGTTATAAAGCCAGTTCAGGGTATTTGAGTATGCACAAAGAAATGAAATTTTGATCCAGCTGGCAGGGATATCAGAGGCAAAAACTGTTTGGGTTAAGTGTGCAAATATTAAGAAAAACTAATATCTCATCTCAACATTAATAATTATTTCCCCATGAAATGCTAATTATCAGTTATCAAAATGCAGATAGCTCACAGCAAAGCAAAGTTGGGTACTTATTTGAAGAGTATAGCCTGACATATGTAAATATGAAAGTAATTGTGATTATCATTGGGAACTTTGCAAGCAAAACCAAATCCTACAACTACGGTGGATTGGTTGATGATACCGACACTGTTGCAAAGCTTTTAAGGTGAAGTAGTAATAGGTCTGTGAATGGAAAAGCAATCTTCACTTTCAAAGAAAATAGTGATGGAGTCATCCCTGGAGAAGATGTGCATAAAAAACAAATACCCACACCACAAAAACTTGGCGGTAGAGCCAGAAGGCAGCAGTGGGTAACATCAACAATTTGATGTTATGGAGTAGGCAAGAGCTATGAAGAGAATTGCAGTTAATTTTGTCTTTATTTGAATTTCATTTTGTTCTGAACATGAGGTCATGTGACCCAGGCCTTGTTTAAGAAAACTGACTTTTGATGGGCTCAATTGGTAGAATTGATGCTCAACATTAAACAGAAAAAAAGTATTGAAAATGAACTCAGTCTTAAACACATTCAGCAGTAATACTAATCAATTTAACACTGATAGATGATGATAATCTCTGCCTGCGTTTCTCTAAAAGTCACCACATGCCAAAATAAGAACAAAACAATTATGCATTTTATAATAAAGTACTTGCAACCCTCCTGCCAATATTTAAATTAAAAATATACAGTGTATCACCAGTGAGCGGAAGCCACAGTCAACTTCTTCCCCGAGCATAAATAACCCACATAAAACCCACTTCCTGCTCAGATCTTCTCTCACAGATAAATGACTACAGCTCTCGAGGAGACACCATCTTTTATCTATAAAGCGATAAAGAGAAAGTTTCATTATGACGGCTGGTGTAAGACACCTTCTAGGCTTGACCTTGGCCATCATCAGCTTTGTGGGGACCATTGTCATCTGTGCTCTTCCACAGTGGAGAGTCACAAAAATCTTCCAGCAATCCAGCATCGTTGCTTCCCAGGTTTGTGGAAAGTCTGTAGTACCTTTAGTGCACAGATTGTGGAGTGCAAAGAGTATGAGAAAACACTTGTGCCTATACAAGTCAAGACCTGTAGGTTGCTAGAGCGTTCACTGTCATCGCCATTGTCACTGGTGTCATTGGGATCCTGCTTGGTGCTGCTGGGAGCAAATTCACCAACTTTGTACCAGACGAAAGGAAAAGGAGCAAAATAGCTATGGCTTCTGGAGTTGTTTGTCTCATTGCAGGCATCTTTGTGCTAATACCAATCTGCTGGACCACCATCGCCACCATCCAGAATAATTTCAACAGCTTTCTGCCCCATGGCACTCTGGAACTGGGAGCCTCACTTTATATTGGCTGGATCACCACAGCACTTCTGTTCCTGGGAGGAGGCCTCCTCTGCAGCTCCTTTATCTGCCGAGATGGAACTGGCTAAAACGTTGAGTACGCCAACCCTTGCTCTTTGTAAAAAGCCATATTTACAAAGAGGATTTATTTAGTTACTCATATTAACCTAAGCTTAGAAATCCAGCAGTCTGTTGAAAATGAAACAAAGGTTGAATGAGTAGAATAAGAAAGTCTAAAATTGAATTAAAATAGGCAGAAATATTGGTAATTTTAGGATGTAAATTGATCCTTGATTTTGTTGTATTTTATACCATTATAGACACTTTTTCTTTTCATGTTTATTGTTTATGCTGTTTACTATAAACTTGTGGACACAGTTTTCCTTTTTTCTGTGATCTTTGTAAAAATCAAAAGCATGTGCATTCAAAATATATAAAACATGATTGTGTGGCTTAAACCCAGATCTGATCTTTGAATTTTTCTTTATTAAACTGTTCAATATTGATTATTATGTTATTCATTTGCAGTTGCATTCAGAATATTTTTCTGCAGTATTTATTTAATTTGGGGGTGGGGGATGGGGTGGGGCGATTAAGTATGATTGCATTGTAACAGTAAAATTGTCACATTAAAATGCCTGGTTATAACATGAGATCATGTTTTGGGGTTTGGGGAATTTTGAGTTTTGTTTAGTTTTTTAAAGATGTCTTTATGTTGGCTGTTTGTTTTGTTTTTTAAATGCCCTGCATCAGGTAAAGGACAATATGTGTCAGGCTTGAAGAACAATGTCATGAACACAAAATACAGGCTGGATGCCATTGCCTTTGGTACAGTGATAGCTAAAAGATTCATCCTTATAAGGTGAAAAGACGTGTCATTGGCTACTCTTCATTCAATGGAGAGTGTGAGTGGGTTCACTTAGATGCGACACAATTTTCAGGGTTTGTATTTGAACAATGTCAACAGCTCTGTCATGGTCGGACAGTCCTTCCCGGGGAGACCTGCCTGTGTGTGTATGTGTGTGCTTCTCTCTCTCTCCTCCTCCACCCAGTGGCTGACACACCTGCACCTAATTTGCCACCCAGCTGTCACTGATCATCCTTCGTTGTGGGCTGAGGTATTTAACTGGGTGTCCAGATGGCAGTCGACGCTGGATTGTACTTGAAGCTCGGTAGTAAAGAGTGTTTTGTGACTTGCAGCTTAGCTTTAGCCGGCTAGCTTTCTCACCTGTGGTTTTTGCTCGTTTATAGGAGGAAGAGATACAGAGCTGGAGGTTGGAGAGCAGGAGCCCGTGGATTAAGCTATTGGAGGAGAACACACACTCTGGGAATCACTTTGGAAACTCACCTGCGCACCACTGGGAGTTTGGAGAAGATCACTGTTGGACTTTGCACTTCACTTTATGTTTTGAAACTGTGTTTGGGCACTGTAAATAAACGCACCGTGTACTTTGCATCCTGAGCTCCGCGACTGAGTCCGTACTTTCCCATTACCCGTGACAGAACAATCCAGCCAGCAATGGACTCAGCGGACTCAACTCCCGTCCAGCGCGAGCTCGCGCTTCAAGCTGAACGGTTGGAGCGGCATGAAAGGATGCTGCAGCATGTGGCCGAGGAGCAGTCCGCGCTACTACAGGTGGTATCTGAACTGAAAGGTATGTTGCTTGCTACACCTAGAGCACTCGTTCAACCACCAGAGCCCACTACACCACCACAACCACCAGTGGAGCTTCTAAATGTAGCAGCGGCCTGTCCCCTTCCTCCATCTCCGCCTCCGCCTCAGCGAGAACACACGTTACCTGTACCTGAAAAATTCAGTGGAGAGTTGGACAAAAGCCGGGGATTTTTGACTCAATGCTCTCTGATTTTTAGGCAGCAGACTCGAGCTTATGCCTCTGATATTGCCAAGATCACCCTCATGGTGGAGCTCATGACCGGACGAGCACTACTCTGGGCTCAAGCAGTCCTAAGCGCCCAACCCTCCATCTCATATAGTGATTTTTTGAGCAAATTTCGGTGTGTGTTTGACAAAGGCTCTAACCCTGACAGTGCTGCTCATCGCATGTTTACTTTAAACCAGGGCCGGCGGAGCGTGGCGGACTTCTCCGTGGACTTTTGGATCCTGGCCGAGGAGACGGGCTGGGAGGAAAAGGCGCTCCGAGGAGCATTCCTAAACAGCTTAAATGAGAATGTCAAACGTGAGTTGGCCACTAAAGAGCTTCCTAAATCATTAAGTGCCCTGGTTAACATGTGTATCAGTCTAGACGACCATATGCGGGAGTTTGGCAGGCGGACTGGAGATGGGCGACGGTCAGTAGGGGGTGTAGGAGTTCCGACTGGACTCCCCTCTCTCGAGTGGAGAGAGGAGGGAACGGACTCACCTGCTGACGAGGAGCAACCCATGCAACTGGGACGGACTAAATTCACCCGGAGCAGAAGACAACTGGTGGGTGAGTGTTTTGTGTGCGGGAAGAAGGGGCATTTCGCGGACTCCTGTCCCTCACGGCTAAAAGACTCAGCCCGTCAGTAAAGGTGGGGATACTGACGGGTGCGCCGGTGAATACATTCCTCCACCTCAGCTGCCCCGCTAAATTACGGTTTCTTTCCCGCACCCATTCTTGTGATGCACTAATAGACTCGGGAGCTGAACAAAGTTTTTTGGATGAGGCTTTGGCCCACAAGATGGGTTTGCCTGTTGTTCCTCTCCCTGAAACGCTCCATGTGTCAGCGCTTAATGGCAGGCCTTTAGCCGCTGTCACTCACCGCACTCAAGAAATCACACTCACTCTCTCCGGCAATCACACTGAACAGATGTTCCTGTTTCTCTTCAAGGCACCTGACACACCCTTAGTTTTGGGATTCCCCTGGCTCCAGCGACACAATCCACAGATTGATTGGGCCAAGGGATGTATCGTAGGGTGGAGCACCCATTGCCATGAGCAGTGTTTACGCTCTGCAGTGCCGGGTTGCATGTCAGACGATCCTGCGGGGCCGCCCACTCGCCTCGACTTGTCGACCGTGCCGGCCGAATATCATGATCTAGGTCGAGTCTTTAGCAAAGACGGGGCCCAATCGCTGCCCCCCCATCGTCCGTACGACTGCGGGATTGATTTGCTCCCAGGCGCCCCCTTGCCCACTAGCCGACTCTACAGTATCTCGAAACCTGAGCGCGAGTCTATGGAGCGCTACATTACCGACTCCCTGGCAGCAGGTATCATCCGTCCCTCCACCTCTCCCTTGGGTGCAGGCTTCTTTTTTGTTGAAAAGAAAGATGCGTCCCTACGCCCCTGCATTGACTATCGGGGACTGAACAAGATCACTATCAAAAACAAATATCCTCTACCTCTGCTCGCCTCAGCTTTTGAACTCCTTCAAGGGGCCACCCGTTTCACCAAACTTGATCTCCGCAATGCTTATCACCTGGTCCGCATCCGCGAGGGGGACGAGTGGAAGACGGCCTTCAACACCCATCTGGGCCACTTCGAGTACCTGGTAATGCCGTTCGGACTCACTAACGCCCCTGCCATTTTCCAAGCCCTGGTAAATGACGTCCTACGAGATTTTTTGAACCACTTCGTGTTCGTTTACCTTGACGACATTCTGATTTTCTCCAGGTCCAGAGCTGAGCATGTTAAGCATGTGAGACTGGTGTTGCACCGCCTGCTGGAGAATCTGCTGTTTTGTAAAGCGGAAAAATGTGAGTTTCATGCCTCAACTGTCTCTTTTCTGGGTTTCATCATTGAACAGGGCCGGTTGCGAGCGGACCCGGCTAAGGTCAAAGCTGTGTTGGAGTGGCCTGTGCCCGGCACCCGGAAGAAGTTGCAAAGTTTTCTGGGATTCAGCAACTTCTACAGACGTTTCATCCGGGACTTCAGTAAGGTGGCATTGCCTCTTACTCAACTCACATCGCCCAAACAGCCGTACCTGTGGTCTCCAGCAGCTCAGCAAGCATTCGACCGTCTCAAGAGCCTGTTTGCCTCGGCCCCCATCCTGGCCCAGGCTGACCTCGCCCTGCCGTTCGTGGTGGAAGTGGACGCTTCTGATTCGGGAGTTGGGGCGGTTCTCTCTCAGCGCAAGGCAGGTAAATTACACCCCTGTGCCTTTTTCTCCCGTCGGCTCACTCAGGCTGAAAGGAATTATGACGTGGGCGACCGGGAGCTTCTTGCCATCAAGTTGGCGCTGGAGGAGTGGCGGCACTGGTTGGAGGGGAGCGAACATCCTGTTATCGTGTGGACGGACCACAAGAACCTCGCCTACCTCCAAGCGGCTAAGCGCCTGAACGCCCGACAGGCCAGGTGGGCATTGTTTTTTGCACGGTTTAACCTAACCATTACCTACAGGCCCGGGTCCCGGAATACGAAACCAGACGCCTTGTCACGCCAGTTCGCGCCAGACACGGACCCTGAGGAGAAGGAGAGGCCCATTCTGCCAGCCTCATGCATTGTGGGGACCCTCACCTGGGAGATAGAAAGGGTGGTCCGAGATGCTCAGCGACAAGATCCCGACCCCGGCACTGGTCCAGCAGGTAGATTGTACGTTCCCTCAGCGGTCAGGGGTAAGGTCATCCACTGGGCACACACCGCACGGTTTACCTGCCATCCGGGCAGGAACCGAACTGTCACCTTTTTACAAAGACTGTTTTGGTGGCCCTCTCTCTCTCAGGACGTCCGGGAGTATGTGGCCGCATGTCCTGTGTGCGCCTGAAATAAGACGTCCAACTCCCCTCCTTCGGGACTCCTCAGACCACTGCCTGTCCCCAGCCGGCCATGGTCGCACGTCGCTCTGGACTTCATCACTGGCCTCCCTCCGTCCTCTGGTAAAACTGTTATACTCACCATCATTGACCGTTTTTCTAAGGCTGCCCATTTTGTTGCCCTTACCAAACTTCCCACCGCTCTAGAGACTGCCCAGCTCTTGACCCAGCATGTTTTCCGCCTTCACGGCATTCCTCTGGACATTGTTTCTGACCGTGGGCCCCAGTTCACCTCTCGGGTGTGGAAGATGTTTTGTACCGAGCTGGGGGTCCAGGTCAGCCTGTCTTCTGGTTTCCACCCGCAGACTAATGGGCAGACTGAGCGAGCGAACCAGGAGCTGGAGGCCATGCTGCGCTGCGTCGTTTCCTCCAATCAGTCGTCATGGAGTGAGCAGTTGGCGTGGGCCGAATACGCCCATAACTCTAGCACGTCGGCCGCTACGGGTGTCTCTCCCTTCGAAGCATCCCTGGGGTATCAACCCCCACTCCTCTCCATCACGGAGGGAGAGGTGGCCGTGCCTTCTGTGCAACATCACATGAGGCGCTGTCGACGGATCTGGCGGGCAACTCGAGCGGCCCTACTGCGTACGAGCGCACAAAACAAGAGACTGGCTGACCGCTGCCGCATCCCTACACCGGCCTATCGGGTGGGTCAGCAGGTATGGCTTTCCTCTAGGAACATCACTCTGCGGACTGAGTCCAAGAAGCTGGCTCCCCGGTTCCTTGGACCCTTTTCTGTGCAAGCCATCCTGAATCCAGTGACTGTCCGACTGGCCCTCCCGCGCAACATGAAGGTACACAACGTGTTTCATGTTTCTCAAATTAGGCCGGTCCGGACCAGCCCGTTGTGCCCGCCTCCCGGGCCCCCACCACCCGCCCGGGATATCGCTGGCGCTCCGGCGTATTCCATTACTCGCATAATGGACGCCAGGCGCCGCGGTAGGGGCTTCCAGTTTTTGGTGGATTGGGCGGGGTACGGTCCGGAAGAGCGTTCCTGGGTGCCGCGGTCTGCGATTCTCGATCACGGTATGGTGAGAGAGTTCCGCCGTCGGCACCCTGACAAGTTTCGTGGGTCGCCCGGAGGCTCCCATTAGAGGGGGGGTACTGTCATGGTCGGACAGTCCTTCCCGGGGAGACCTGCCTGTGTGTGTATGTGTGTGCTTCTCTCTCTCTCCTCCTCCACCCAGTGGCTGACACACCTGCACCTAATTTGCCACCCAGCTGTCACTGATCATCCTTCGTTGTGGGCTGAGGTATTTAACTGGGTGTCCAGATGGCAGTCGACGCTGGATTGTACTTGAAGCTCGGTAGTAAAGAGTGTTTTGTGACTTGCAGCTTAGCTTTAGCCGGCTAGCTTTCTCACCTGTGGTTTTTGCTCGTTTATAGGAGGAAGAGATACAGAGCTGGAGGTTGGAGAGCAGGAGCCCGTGGATTAAGCTATTGGAGGAGAACACACACTCTGGGAATCACTTTGGAAACTCACCTGCGCACCACTGGGAGTTTGGAGAAGATCACTGTTGGACTTTGCACTTCACTTTATGTTTTGAAACTGTGTTTGGGCACTGTAAATAAACGCACCGTGTAGTTTGCATCCTGAGCTCCGCGACTGAGTCCGTACTTTCCCATTACCCGTGACAAGCTCAACAGGTGGCAAATGAGGGTATTTGGAAGAAAACAGAAATACTGAGGACCTGATTATTTATTATAACTATTAACTATTCATTTATGTCCCTCCTGCTTTCTCTGAGGGACGGGGGCTTGGGATGTTTTTTTGTTGTCCTGTCAAGTCAAGCTGTTGATATAACATTCAATAAATAAAGTGTGTTGAACTTTAAACATGCCCAGGAAGAGTTTGGAATGAGTGCTTTGTTTTATTCATTATGAGATATGTGATGAGAGATTATGAGTGTGTGCTGAAAGGTTTGGTTTGGTGCTTAATATGTTGGTGGCCTTGTGTGGTTGTATTTGTCATACTATATCCTGCTGCGGTGAAACTGGTTTTCACACAGGATATTGTGTTTCTCATCTTACTGTCTCTGCTTCAGAAATACATTCTGTATGCAATAATTATTCCCATGCATTAAACACACACACAGACTATTGATCTCACACGTACATGAAGTTCTCAATCAGAGATTCCCCTTTAATTTAACACTTGTATGGTGTTCCGGTCTGTGAGACCCATTTTCAGTTTTTTTCAAAAGAAAAATTAAACAATGAATTATTTTTTCAACCCGAAATTCATTGGCTTTGGTTTATTTTCTGTGAAGAACATAAATCCGAACAAATTTTCAACGACCGCATACTGTACCTCCCCCCACGCATTTACATTACATACAATCTGTTCGGGTCCACTGGACCCAGGTCTATTAAAAGTGTTGAAAGTGTAGGTCCTGTGTTCCCACACTCTGTCTTCCTCCTTTCTCGTGTTGCTGATAGTGTTTTCTTCCCCTCCCGCTCCTGCACAAAGTTGCAACATTGTTGAAAATTCAACTACCAACACCGTCTGATCTTACATTCCCGCACATTTTACTCTCTCTCTTGCGGGATCCAAATTTTATTTTCTCATACCCTGTCTCACCTGTAAATTAGGGGCATAATACTATAAATAAGACTTTGC
The DNA here is from genome assembly GCF_051167445.1 of Perissodus microlepis. Taxonomy (NCBI): domain Eukaryota; kingdom Metazoa; phylum Chordata; class Actinopteri; order Cichliformes; family Cichlidae; genus Perissodus; species Perissodus microlepis. The sequence goes on along the minus strand of NC_140470.1, from coordinate 18,853,382 downwards.
CAGTGTGGTTCCTTATCACAACTGATCAAGATGGCCAAAAGATTATCTGCTGCACAGGCCTTGCAATTGATTTTGGAAGAGAGAGGAGCTTCTGATGATGATGTCGAGGAAGAGGTTTCAGAATATGAGGATCACATTTCTGAAAATTCAGAGTCTGACTGACTTTGAAGAAGAGGATGAGGTTGAGCACCATTTAGTAACAAAATGAAGATGAATACCCCATCAGCAGCCAGCTCCGGGACAAGAACAAGCCCACCAGACAGCAAGTGAAGAAATGTGGATGTCAAAAAGTAGTGAAATTGAATGGTCTTCTTGCCCAAGAAATGAGCCACCCTGCAGAGCTGCTAATGTGATAAGGATGCAACCAGGGCCAACACGGCTGGCAGTTACTCATGTGCAGGACATCAAGTTTTCATTTGAGCTTTTCATCCCAGATTCCATCCAGAAAATTATTCTGGATTGCAGTAATCTAGAAGAAAGGCGTGTTTTTGGAGAGAGATGGAAGGAGAAGGACCAAATTGATCTACAGGCCTACTTTCGGGTTCTTATCCTTGCTGGAGTTTTCAGGTCCAAAGGGGAATCCACAGAATCCCTGTGGTATGCAGAAACCGGCAGAGAACTTTTCCATGCATCAATGTCTCTGGAAAACTTCCACAAAATTTCCAGGATTATCCGTTTTGATAGCCGAGATGACAGACCAGCTCAAAGGCAGAGAGACAAGCTAGCTGCCATCTGGACAGTGTGGGATAAGTGGGTGCACCGCCTCCCCCTGTTGTACAACCCTGGGCCTAATGTCACCATTGATGAGCAGCTGGTGCCATTTAGAGGCCGCTGCCCCTTTAGGCAGTATATACCATCGAAACCTGCAAAATATGGTATAAAGATCTGGGCTGCCTGTGATGCCACTTCCTCATACGCTTGGAACTTGGGAAACCTGATGGAGGAGCCCCTGAGAAAAATCAAGGGATGAGAGTTGTCCTGGACCTGACTAAGGGACTCAGTGGACACAATATCACATATGACATTTTTTTTTACCTCACACAAGCTAGGACAGGAGCTTCTCAAGAGAAAGCTGACCATGGTCAGAACAATATGAAAAAACAAATCTGAGCTCCCACCCCAACTGATGACTATGAAGAACAGGCCCGTCAAGTCATCCAAGTTTGTGTACACAGCTGACACGTCCCTGGTCTCCTATGTGCCAAAGAAAGGCAAGAATGTGGTACTCATGAGTACACTGCACAGGGATGGAAAAGTCTGTGACCAGGAGCATCAAAAGCCTGAGATCATCATGGATTACAATGCCACGAAAGGAGGGGTGGACAACATGGACAAGCTGGTGACTGCCTACAGCTGCAAAAGGAGGACCCTACGCTGGCCACTGGTGATATTCTTTGACATGTTGGACATCTCAGCATACAACGCCTTTGTTATCTGGATGGCAGTGAACAAAAAGTGGAACAGGGGGAAGCTCCAGAGGAGACGCCTCTTTCTTGAGGAACTGGGAAAGGCACTGGTGAGACCTAAAATCCTCAAAAGACAATGTGTTCCGAGAACACCAGCTTCTGCAGCCATCGTGAGACGAATTCAGGAGGAGAATGCTAGCGCCCCATCCACCCAACCTACAGAACCCCCATCTGCCGAGCCTGAAGTAAGTGTGTGATGCTGTTGCAGCATTTATGACATTTATGACATTTATGCCTTGCAACAGAGAGGTGTTAGTAGCATTTCTGATTGTTTCAACTAGGTTGTGGCCAGCAGCAACAAAAAGAAGCGCCGTGAAGTCCGTGGACCCAAGATGGACAGTAAAACTCAATACACATGCAGCAAGTGTAAGAAATACATATGCAACACACACACAGTAAAACTCTTCCCCTCATGTTTTGGATAGGCTGGTGTAAACAGGCAAATAATTCAGTGGGGCTTATGTATCGAGACTGATGTTGTTACTGTATGTGTTCAACTTGTGTTATGTAAACTGTCCTGAATGAGTTATATGTCTAACGAAGTTCAAATGAATAAAAAACAATAGTTGTGAAACATATTGCTTCATGTGCAAATGTATTGTGTCTTTCCACTCACTCCACTTGATTATAACTGATTTTAGTTTGTTTGTTTTTTTATAACATTTTATTTAAAAAAAAAAAAAAAACAAGAAGCACATTAATTCATAAATGTGATCTAACAAAGGTAAAGGGAAAAAAATAACCATGTTTGCTGTTTATATGGCTTGTAATTGAGATGAAGTAAACATCTGTTGAGTAATTTAACATAAAATTGTTTGACAGTGTTAATTTGGAAAGCCATACTTCTAGCGGGTCCACCAGACCCATGAACAAAGTCTGAATAACAAAAATACAAACACCACACAAGGGTTAAATACAGCATTTCTTCAGAAGCACTGAGATTAACAATATAACAACACAAGACTCCTGGCAATGCCGAGTATCTTATAAAAATGTTTTAAGAGCCGTCTTTGTCCTTCTTGTTAAATGTTGGTTCCAAAATATCCTCAATGGATGAGTATTGTGAGAGTTTAGAAGCTGTCATTGTGACATGATTTGGGCTAAATTTCTGAGTGACAAATAGCCATGATGTAATGGATTACATTTTATAAAGGAATGGCATTTAGCTTTATATCTGACCACTGTATGCTAGCACACACAACACGGCCTGTCTCATAATGAATAAAAAAGAAGCATTAATCCCTCATATTTTCCATGCATGCTTAAAGTTTGTTTCACATTTACATCATTAATTTCCTGTAGGCTGCATATGACAGACAGTGTTTTTAAAAACTCTGCTTTATTGGTTTGATATTAGAAATTACTGCCCATGCTTTCTGATTGTTTAAAAGCACATCAAATGTTCAGTGCCTAACACAATGAATAAAAAAGTGTCAAGGTTTGCTGTGTGGCAGGCAGGATGTAGGACCCAAGTGCAGAACTTGAACACAAATGGTAAACTCAAAGCTTTATTCATTGGAAAAACTCTACACTAACACAAAAAACAAAACCAAAAACAAGAAATAGAAACATGAGACTTAATCCAAAAACTAGGAAACTAAACTGGGAACAGAGAACTAGGAAATACCAGGTGCACTGAGGAAACACACGCAGCACAGAGAGGGTACATATGATGTGCAACACGACAACAGATATAGGAAAAACACAGGGCTTAAATAAACAAGGAGTAAAGAGGGAATGGGAAACAGGAGGAAAACACAGCTGGAACTAATCTGACATAAGGAGACCGGGAGGAAGCAAAACTGAATGTAATGAGCACAGGACAAGGAAGTATCAAAACAAAACAGGAAACAGAAGACATACACAGAGACTTGACAAGAAGACATAGCTGACAGGGGAGACAGAGCTAACATGGAGCACAGAGACAACACTGTGCCTATTTTCTGTGAAAACAGCTATAGTAAAATCCACTACTTCAATGGACTGATGTATGTAGTGATACCAGCCAAGTGCACTTAATATGGAATTTAACCATAATGAAAATGCACACATATATTCATGAACAGCTTAGTCAACAATAAAACAGTCCAAGAAGTGAATGTTTTGCTGTTTTAAGAGGAAGGTTATTCTCTCTTTCATGGGGCCAAAGTTTTTACAAGAATTTTTAAGATATTCACACAAGTTTGAGAAAGTCCATTATCTGAATCTGTAGAATAGAATAGAATAGAATAACCCTTTATTGTCATTTTTTATGATTAGATTAGATTAGATTAAACTTTATTAATCCCTCGGGTGGGTTCCTCCGGGAAATTCAGTTTCCAGTAGCACAGAAGTTGCATGTCACAGATACAATAAGGGGAATGAGAGTAAGGATATAAGCATAAATACACCATATATACACATATATAAATACAGAATATACAATATGGATAAATAGAATTGCACATTTGAGTATGTTGCACAGTGATTATTGCACAGCTGAATATAAGAAAAAACAAATATTGCACAGTGTAAAAAAAGCACTACAGCTCAGTTGTTCCCGCCCTCCTTGGTCCTCCTGTTTCCCCTCCCTCTCCCCTCCAGTGAGGAGTTAAACAGTCTGATGGTGTGTGGGACAAAGAAGTTTTTAAGTCTGTTAGTTTTTGACTTTGGGAGAAGCAACCTGTCGCTGAATAGGCTCCTCTGATTGTTTACAACCATGTGCAGAGGATGCCCAGCATTGTTTCTTTAATGTCCTTTTCTCTATAATGAAGTTGTGTGTGCTCCACACCAGGAATATATATTTTATTCTGTGCAGGAATAAAATATAAATAGTAGGACAGCAGGAATAAACAACATGGCAGGGGTGGGGTGTGGGGAGGATAGTGTTTGTTAACAGTCTGAATGGCCCAGGGGAAGAAGCTGTTTTTGAGTCTGGATGTCACGGTCCTAGGTCGGTGACCCAGTGTTTTTGGTTTTGTACTTTTACTTTTGATTTTATTACGAAGTATGACTGTTTGTTTTGGTTTCTGTCCTAGTATTTCAGCTTCCTAGTTTTGGTAGTACTTCCTGAGTTCTTGTTTTTAGGTTTTGTAATTTAGTTTCCCAGTGTTTATTCTGTCCTCCCTCTTCTTTGTGTTCCTTCTGTCTGTCCATGGTGTTATTTTGTCTGCTCATGAGTCTGCGTCTGTTTAGTTCTGTGTCTCGTCTGGATCTCTCTGTCTGCCGTGTACTTCCTGTTTTACTTTGTAGGTCTGTGCCTTATGTGTGTGCGTTCAGCTTTGTGCTCTCCCTGTCTCGTCAGTGTAATCAGCATCAGCCGTGTCTCCCAGCTGTTTCCTCTTAGCTCCGTTCACCTCTTGTATTTAGTGTCTGCATCTTCCCCTGCTCGTTGTCACGTCGTACCCTCACTCTGTTTGCCAGCCTGCCAACCTGTTTAGTTAGTTTTTTGTTCAGTTTCTTCCCAGCAATAAAGCTGAGTATTTTGACTTACTTCTGCCTTTGTGAGTCCTGCATTTTGGGTCCTCTCTTCCTGCCTGCTTGCACACAGCCATCACACTGGAGGTGTGGGACCAGATTTACCTGAGGCACCGACCAGAGGGCAGCAGGTTAAACACATGGTGAGCAGGGTGCAAGAGGTCACCTGTGATGGCCCTGGTTTTCCTGAGACAAGAGGTCCTGGCGATGGCCGCCAGGGGTGGCATAGGGCAGTTAATGATTTTTTTGGGCAGTGTTAATTACCCACTGTGCAGCCTTCCTGTTCTCAGTCCCAGGCAGTAGGAGAGCACGCTCTCCAATGAGGAGTCGTAAAAGGCCAGCAGCAACTTCTGGTCCAGGTTATTCTTCCTCAGTTTACATACTGTAGTAGTCTATGTCTGCCATATAAACTGGTGTCGTTAAGTTATTAGTTTTTGCTTTTTAAAATATTTTTCTGCAGTATTTGCTGGCTTTTAAGCATGTTTTCCAATATGATAATTTACTACAGAAATTACACCATTGCTGTATAAAAAGTTCCTCAAAACATATATCACCACCAAATCTATAATGTACAAATTAGTGCAAGCACACATAAAATTATTTTTTTTAAAAAGCAAAAGAAAAACAAATGTAGTACCTTTAAATTTTACAATAAGTGTGTGTGTGTGTGAGCTTGTGTGTGAGCTTCTCCTTTAAGAACAAAAAAACGCCCGCACATATATAGATCACTTCCTGCTTAGCACTTTCCTCACAATTAAATTACAGTACTCAAGAGAACACAAGCTTTCCACTTTGAATTGATCGACACAGTTTCATCATGACTACTGGTCTAATGCCACTTCTAGGCTTGGCCTTGGCCACCATCAACTTTGTGGGGAACATCCTCATCTGTGCTCTCCCACAGTGGAGAGCCACTGAATTATTGTATGAAGTGGATCCCTTTGAATCCAATGTCACTGTGTCTCAGATGTTCTTTGAGGGTTTATGGAAGTTCTGTGCAACAACCTCCAGTGTACTCCTAACTCGGTGCAAAAGGTATGAGGAAATACCTTTGTCTATAAGTCCAGACCTAAAGGTTGCCAGAGTGCAAAAATATTGTGTTTTCTGTTCTGTGTCCAGTTCTGCTGATACAACCAAATTTCCCCTTGTGGGACAATTAAAGGATTAATCTATTCTATTCTAAAATAAACCAACTTAGCAGTCTGTTTGGAACAAGACAAATGTTTTATGACATTTTTAACTTTGGTTTGTCCTTGAATGACTAGAATAAGAAAGTAAAATCTGATTAAAATAGACAGAAATATTTGCAATTTGAGTGTGTAACTTGCTTCTGGATATTTTTTTATTGTATTTTATACCATTATAGACTTTTTGTCATCTTTATTATTTATCCTGTTTACTATAAACATGTGGACACTGTTTAACTTTTTCTTTTTATCTTTGCAAAATCAAAAGATTCAAAACTGTTATAAAGCAGTGTATGGCTTGTATGGCCAGTGGTCTGGGCCTGATCATTGACTACCATTTCTTTATTAAACTGGTTCAGTATTGATGATTATGTTATTGATTTCCATTTTGAATATTTTACTGCAGAATTTGCTTGAATTAGAATGAAAACAAAAAAGCAGTTCAATTCATCATTATTTACATAGACTTAAATCATAGCAATCACCTTAAGATGTTTTATATTCTAACAGACAGCCCCCTACAAGCAAGCACTTGGCAACTGTGGGAAGGAAAAACTTCCTTTTAACAGGAAGAAACTTCCAGCAGAACCAGCCTCAGGGAGTGGCAGCGATCTGCTGCAACCAGTTTGGGTCAAGGTGTCAAGATCTGCAAGGTGCAGATCATGTGGGGCAGAGAGAGAACCCAAATGCTGACGTTTGCAGGCAGGAAGGAGTTAATTGAAGACCAGCCGTTTATTCAGGCTGGTTGTTGTTAAGGTTCAAATATTGAGGAAGGAGAGTACAAACAACCAGGGTCCAAGAGCTTGGTCAAACAATTGATTTTAATGAAATACACGCGTGGGAAGACCAGCTCCGTTCGCAGACAGGGCTGATCTCCGACTACTCAAAGCATAAACAGATATTTTATACCATCAGGGTTTGAATTTAATGATGCCCCCTCATGCGTCAGATACAATATATGCATACGTCAACTCAAAACCACAATGACTTTTAACACAGTTAAAAAGAACATTGTCTCCGTCTCCACGCCAGGTACTTCCTGTCCCTTCTGACTTTCACTTCTCGTCTGGAACACAAGACACTCATCCTGCAAGAAACTGTTCCTCTTTTTGCAGAGACAACAAGAAACTGGTCCTCTTTCGCAGTTGCGAGCAAACATAACTAACCTCTCACCTATAAATGCGTCTATCTACTGTGTATGTGTGTGTGTGTGTATGTGTCGTCCTTAAATGCTCTCTCATCTCACCCGTTGCACTTCTGACCTTTCACCAGAACAGAGGCTCATCCTTACATGCAATCCTCAGAATAACCTGCACTTAGACTCTGCTTTCGGTTTCACTTCTGCAAAAGGCACACTCTGCAAACCTGCAATTTCCTGTCAGCCTGCCACTTAGTCTTTCTGAAAGACACACACTGTTTAAACATCTGAATGCAATATCAATACTGTAGATTATATTATTAATGCAATGGTAATGATGATTATTAACAATAGCAGTAAAATAATTTCCCTGATCTCCACATTGTCAAAAAAAAAGTACAAAAATAAGAACACAAACCTGAAATGAGCAACTAAACAGAAAACCTAAACACTAGAAACCTGAACTATTAGGAACTTGCAGACATAAGTGCAGGAGAACAGACGTTCTGTCAAAGGACAGAGAAAAAAGAGACAATAAATTCCCTGAAGGGTGATTAGGGAAGTGGAAACACAAGGGAATACGTCAGGAATAAAAATTGAACACCATCCATATGAGACAAAGGTTATCAAAATAAAACTACAAGCAGCATGAACACTGAGATTTAGACAAGGACACGTGGGCTTGAGACTAAGGGTGCAGACACAAACTAAACACCAAAACACGAGCTGATTAACCAACCTTCAAAAATCAAACAGAACCTGAACTGAAAGAGAGAGAGACTGGAGTAAAAGACATGGACGAGGAGAGGAGAAACCCGAGTCCCGTGAAAGAAAAGCACAATAAAAAGCCAAATAAAAAGAAATATTTTTTAAACAAGGCCAAATGATAAAAACATTGTTTTGAGCCTGACAAAGAAGTTTTGGTCTTGGTCGGTTTATGTGGTTGTATTTCTCACGCTATATACAACTGCAGTGAAACTGGTTTTCACACAGAATATTGCGTCTCTCATCACTGACTCTTGCTTTAGAAAAACAATCTGTATGCTGTCATTTTTCACATGCATTATACAGAGAGAGAAAGACCACTGAGCTCACACGTTGGATGATGTCGCTATGGTGTGACTTGGGCTTAATTTTGCAGGAAGCCAAGTGAGACAATAGCCCTGAAATAATGGAACGCATGACAAACACAATGTAGTCTCTTTCTCATGATGAGTAAAATGCAAGTATTCATTCCTAACACTTTCCAGGCATGTTTTTTAGTTTCATACTAACATCATTTTTTCCTGTAGGCTACATTGCAATGACCCATAGGAACTAGGTGTCTCCATTTTTGTTTTTTGTGTCATGCTTTATTCTACAGGAGCTGATTTGTTGCATGAGCTATACTTGGGCCCAGTGAGCTTGCCTATGAACGCTCACTCTGCAGGTCTTTCTGCAGCAGGTCTCTCTTTTGCTCACTGTCCTGATTTGGACACCAGCTTTCTAGACTACCTCAGCTCAGCTACAACCAGTGTTTTACTCTAAAGACCTAATGACATAAATTTTTGCTGTAATTATGTTATATAAATAAATTACCATATACTAGACCCTACCTTGTCCAGTCTCCCAATGTTTCGTTGCAATTTATGAGGCAGTTTTTGACAAATGGGAGCTTGTCTTTTGCAATTTAGCTTTCTGAAGTAGTTGGACATGCGTCTGTAATGTGCTTGATAGCCAAAAACTGACTTCTTGTTTTGAAAGTGTTAATCAGTCATGTTAGCATCCACGAGGTTCAGCACTCTGTTATTGTGCAGCTTGTCCTGATAAAGGCACACTCTGCTTCACTGAGAGACTCTGATATGTGGTAGAGAGTAAAGAGTTCTAAGTTAACTGTTGAGTCCATATAAGGAGCTAGGAAAGAAAAGTGTTTCTTAAAGACGTTTCATTTTGGATGCTTTCTCCGGCCCACAACATTCAGTCTTGGTGATTTCATCCTTTGAAGCTCTATTTTCATCATATATGTCAACAGTTAATTGCACTCAACTGAAATTTTTGGCTACAACTCCTCTAAAATGTTTAGCACATTTAACTGTGTAGTCCATAGTCTGCCTTTATGTTTTGCAGGAGTTAAGCAAGAGGATGCCTGAGGTACTATTTGCATGAGATAATTAGCAGATGTAACAAAAATGTATGCAGGTAATTGTGTTTGTTTTAAAGAATATATTCATGCAGAGCAGAAATTTAAAGAGGTACAACTTTAAAAGGTATATTCTATCTTAAGAAACTGATATATTCACTGCATATTTGTACTTTCTGTGATGAGCCCAGAATTTATTTCTATTCTTCATTATTTTCTTAAACTTTAAATTAGAGAACATACGTTTCTCTCAGACACTGCACACTCCACATAAACCATTTCCATGTGTAGCTTAGAAGCGTTTGAATATTAATTTTATATTTGCAGATGGCTCACAAGCAACATCTTTGAAGACTATATTTACATTTTAGGAATTCTTTTGTTATGTAACCTGCATATGTGGTGCAAGAGATCATTTGTGGGGTCAGACGTTTCGATTCCACAAGCAGCAAGTTCATTCACATCAAATGGTTTCTCTACTCTTCCAATATGATGACTAACAGCTATTGTGTTTTGTGAGATTGTTTTTTACCATTTCTATGGTATTCTATTCAGTTAAGTTGTGTTTTCTATTCTATTGCATCGTTTTTTTTCTATTTGCTGTTGTTTTCTTAAGTTGCATTTTACTTGACCTTTCAGCTCCTTTGTAGTTACATAATTCATCAAAATTAGATTAGCTGCCAGCAAACAAAGATTTGAATTTGCAAAATGAACCACTGAATATATCCTGTTACAATGTGGGCAAAAACTGCCTTTGTACTATAAAGGAAATAAGTTCTAATAAAGTTCTAGCTAAAAGAAACCAAAGACAAAAAAACACCGCACCCACACTGGAAATAGGTACATAAGATTTATTTATTTTCAAAGCTGACAAGTGTGCTGGGAGTGTAATTCTGGTCTGCAATCCAGGGCCCAAAGGCACCATGGCCAGAATTATCAGCCTGAATAGAAATTGTCAAAGGTGGTCACTCAGAGGAAGAAGTCAATCATATTAGTTTTGCATCTTCTTAAGAGGACTTGACCCACTTTAATAGGCTTTGTGTTAGTGGGGAGTGAGTTTCCTCTCCAGATCCTATGTGCTTTCATCAGGTTGGCCCCTCTTAATTGCACAGTAGTTCTTTCTTCAAGCAGCTACTCCTGTGCTCTGTGCCCCCTTGCTTCCTATTATCTCTCCACCAGATTTATCTTCTTCTGCTCCTCCCCCTCTTCATCCTCCTTCTTCTTTGGTTCATAATGGCTGCTGACATCCAATAAGGTGCATTACTGCCTCTTGTAGGGTTCTGCAGTCATTTAATTTCACTAACCAGTGACTTTGCTTCTAGATCAGCAGAGTCAAAGACTTAGAGCAAAAACTAAAGTATTGCTGTTTAAATTACATGTCATTTTCCTATATTAAGCTCAGAATGGAATCGTCTGGAGTTTTCTTATTAATTAACAATAAACTTAGTGTACATGTACTCCTAAATTTGATGAAAGTGATAAAAAAAATTGATCTATAGTCTTTTCATTGTGTTTTTGCCAGAAAAGTTTTTTGTTTTTTAAAAAATATTATATTATAAATGTATTAAGAAAAAAAAGAAAAGAATGAAATGGCATTCAAACCATCTATTTTTCCTTACTAATTAGCAAGTCTATTTTTCATACAATTCCATAAAGGGAAATCAAAAGCTTCTAATTTTCTTTCCACAAATGTAGATTTGGTACTGTCTGAGATTTGTTTTTTGAGGGTGTTTTGGGTCCTCCAACCTAAGGAGGTCAGGACCTTGTATGGCAACCCTAAGGGATTCGGCTGTGAGTGTGTGTGATTCATAGATACACTTTAAAGAACTCTTTAAAACACAGCTGAGCTCGATAAATGCAATTTTTCATCTCACTCAGTCACAAGAACAGACAGTTTCAGTGTAGAAACTCCTACATCTATTGACATCTATTAACCTATGAGCTACAGGTATCGGTTGACAATGAGCTCACTCTGAAAGTCATGTGCATCATTTTTCTAGCATTGTTCATTTGGTAAATCCCTGTTTGGTATTTAGTATCACCCAAGTAAATAGTGTTCTCATAAATATGCCAGTTCAAAATATTCATTTTATTGTTTCACAGAACATAAAAAAATTGATGACATTGGTGGCAGTCTGTATTTCTGTGTAACTCATTTTGGTGTTTTTTGATGGTTTTTTTTCCATTATATTGGCTTTTGTAATGCACATGAAACTGCTATCTTTTCTACAAGTGTTGAAACAAGCTGGTTGGGTGACATTTCTTCACAAACCTGTTTGACCTTGCATACAGCACTAGAAAAACACCTCCTCTGTCACCTCCTTTAAAATTTTAACCACTGAGCAAGGAACTCACAGTCAGCTTCTTCTCTGAGTGATCAGCTGAAACAACTACCTGCTGAACTTTTGTTTCACACACAAAGCTCTCAAGGACGCTCAATCTTTTTTCTTTGACAGGATCAACATGGTTGCTGGTTGTAGACAGCTTGTTGGTTTATTTTTGGGAGTCATCGGCTTTCTTGGGTCGATCATCACCTGTGGACTCCCACAATGGCGAGTCACCGCTTTCATTGGTGCCAACATCGTCACTTCTCAGGTCATCTGGGAGGGTCTGTGGATGAACTGTGTGACCCAGAGTACAGGCCAGATGCAGTGCAAGGTCTATGATTCTATACTAGAATTAGCTCAAGACCTGCAGGCTGCCAGAGCACTCACTGTCATCGCCATCATCGCTGGAGTTTTTGGGATTCTGCTTGCGGTGGTTGGAGGCAAGTGCACAAATTTTGTCGAAGACGAAGTGCAAAAGAGCAGAGTGGCAGTAGCTGCTGGAATTGTCTTCATCATTGCTGGCCTCTTGGTGCTTATTCCAGTCTGCTGGACCGCTAACACCGTCATTCGTGATTTCTACAACCCTACCCTGATTGCTGCACAGAAGAGAGAGCTGGGAGCATCTCTCTACATCGGCTGGGGAACTGCAGGGGTTCTGATCCTGGGAGGGGGCCTGCTCTGTAGCTCCTGTCCCCCCAACAATGTCACTGATTATGACGTTAGGTACTCCAAGGCTCGCTCTGTGGATAGTCATAAGGAATATGTTTAGATAGCGAGCATTCTGCTGGATATCTTAAAGAGTCCACCTTTTAGAATTACAATGTCTGTGATTAAAATAAGTAGAAATGTTAAGAGTGAGACTGTGTAACTTAAGCTTTTTTTCTTCAAAATATACACACATGCAGTATTTACAGCCTGTTTTTGAATATATCTGTTGTTTTTATGTTTTCTACCACCAGAGATTTTTTTTTACATTTTTATTTTCTGTTCTTTTTTATATCAATATGGGATACTTTCTTTCAGGGTTATGTCTGAAATCTGATGCTTGTTTAATTAAAACCATTGTAAATCCGTATTGACACCCTTGTAACTCTAGACCTCATTTTTTGACTGCTTTCTCTGTTAAACTAGCGGAATACTGATGGATATATATATATATATGTATATGTATTATAGATGACTGTATGTCAATAAAATTGTATATATGTGCATGTGACATTGCTTGTGTGGTTTTTTTTTAAATTTCATCATAAGATGAGTCACACTAGTGACAAACAGTAAAGAAATTCAAACAGAAGATCTGGTTTTGCGAGTGTCCTTGAAAGAATGTTTACAAACAGGTTTTGGGACATTTCCTTCTCGTCAAAGAGCCTGAAAATCAGACACTGGATTCTAGCATTTATGTAATGCTATTTAGTATGTGTTCATTTCTTTATTTAGTTTTGTGGATTTCTGAATTAAACACCAAAATCAGGATAAAAAATATTCTTAAATACAGCACTGAAAACTTGGCTCTTTGTATCTGATGTTAAAAAACATTTAAAAAAAATAATGTGTAGCATTTTTAGTGAACGCACATTAAACCAGTGTTTCAGTTCCTTTAAAATCCTTATTGTCTCAGACAGTAGATATAAAGTTGAGCTAATTATACATAGGAAGAGACTTTATTTAGTCCCACACGAAGGAAATTTCCTTGTTACAGTAGCACAAGGGACAGAAAGAAAAAGTGAATTAGAAATATACTAGAATTTTTTTTTTTTTTCATTTGCAAATTTGCAAAAAATACTATACTATGTAGATATGGAGTATATACAGTAACATATACCCCAATTTTTTATATGTACATAATGTGCAGTGGGACCAATAGTAATACACATGTAATACACTTAAACAGTACTTATCCTGTGTGGGTATTGTGCTCTCTGTTGAAGCACCTGTCATAGCTCTTCATCTTACACCACGGTAGTAACAATCTACTGCTGAAGGAGCTGCACAGGGACTCCACAGTTGTATGCAGGGGGTGAAAGGTGTTGTCCATAATGTACATTAGCTTTTGCCATCATCGAGCTCTTACCCGCGTCCTCTATGATGTCTAGGGGACTGGGAAGGACAGGACAGTTAGACTCAAAGAATGTTCAAATGTGTTTTCCTGAATCAGCTTAATCATTAAAACCGTGCATAGTTTCTGTTTCTGAGGAAACAAGGGGGAAAGGTCATTCACAGTGGTACAAATTACAATACATGAGCTTATCTACACAAAATATCTCTGTTCAAATAGGTAAACCTTAAAAAGATTTCAAATTAAAGGTATTGTGTTGTATCAGGCTTAACCATAAAATTAATTCCGAAAATAATTTATAGCCCCTGTAAAGTCGAACCTTTATAAGTCATAGAGATTAAAAATGATTTCGAGCTTGATAAAAAGGTTTCATTTTCTGCCACACAAGTTTACATAAGTGTGTGTTCTCTTGTGTGGTACGGGGGTTTTGCATATTTCGAACAGGTTTTTCTGCACTGTGTGCTATTCAAGTGAAACTTCTGTCCTGTCCTCTCCCAGGAAACTTTCCACCCTCCTTCTGTTTCACATACTCTGCATGCGCACATTATTCAAATACATTAGCTGCGTGAAGAGGCCTCTGACCTAACACACGTATTAAGTTCTTAATCAAATTAAATCACCTGTTAATCAAATGCAGCATTTTCGCAGAGGTATTGTATGTGACAGATTAACATCAGAACAGACCATTGGTAGGCGTTGGTTTATACCTCTGTTTCTTCTGCCTACTTCATAGCTGTTGTTTACAAAATGTTCTCATGAGGCAAAGATAATGAGCGAGGGTGATGTCATTGCCTATTCATTTTCTCTCTCTCTCTCTCTCTCTCTCTCTCTCTGTCAACTTCCAGTTCTTTATTTTTTCTACAGAGTAGGTGTGGCACTGTCCACACCTGTTCAGTACCACATAGGCATCTGCTCAGGTGACAAAAAAGAACGAATGCTCTCAGGTGCTGAAGTAAAAAGTAAAGAAGGAAGAGGCAGAAAGGCATGGTATAAAAGGGGAGGGACATATGCTGTAAACAAATGAAGTGAGGCTTAAGTAAGACACGCCTCGATCCCAGTAGCAAAAAACTGTAGGCAGGACAACAACTGAAACAGACTAGGCTCTCCTGAGATACATAGTTTACAACACTGCAACAGTAGCAGGAAAAGGTACGCACAGTACGCACATGTTGAGAAGGACTGACAAAGAAACACTCACAGAAAGATACAAGAGAAGAGCAACCAGAGGAAAAGACAAGCAAATGCAAAAGAGACTCAGCAGAAATTAAGAAACGCGGCAAGTCACCTTTTAAAACTCTGCAAGGATTTTACAAAAAAGATTTTTTTTCTCCAGACCTACATTATGGCCTCGATGGGGATGCAGATGTTTGCTAGTGGCCTCTGCCTCCTCGGTTGGGCAGGGGTCATCGTCATCTGCTTACTGCCAATGTGGAGGGTCTCGTCCTTTGTGGGCACCTCCATCGTCACCTCCCAGATTTTCTGGGAGGGTATTTGGATGGCCTGTGTGGTCCAAAGCACAGGTCAGATACAGTGTAAACCTTACGAGTCCCTCCTTGCCCTCAGTGGTGACATGCAGGCTGCCAGAGCTCTCACTGTCATTTCAATCACTGTAGGTGCAGCAGGACTCATTATGGCCTTTGTTGGAGGAAAGTGCACCCGCTTCTTGGATGAAACTGGAAATGGGGCAAAGGGCAAGATGGCTGTTGTGGCAGGAGCAGTGTTGATGGCTGCAGGTCTGTTCTGTTTGATTCCTACATCTTGGGTGGCTGGGGCTTTAGTGAAGAACTTCTACAGTGCCTACAATGATGCTCAGAAGAGGGAGATTGGTGCCTGTCTCTACATTGGCTGGGGAGCATCTGTTTTGCTTGTTCTGGGAGGTGGTTTATTCATCAGCTCTGCACGCCCCATAAAAGCCCATGACACAGAGAAGAGGACATCTGTGCGTTACCAGGTGGTTCGCTCCTACAACGGGTCCAACCTGGGGGGTTCTCATCGCAGCAGGGCGCCATCAGCAAAGTCACTGCCTGTTGGAGTGGACTACCCCAGGCCTCATGGCTATGAGGGAGTGACTTCAAAGCCCCAGCAGTACCCAAGGCCTCCATCCTATCAGTATATGTCTGAGCAGGGCTCAAAAGAGGAGTCAGAGAAATCATGGGCACCTTCAACAAAGTCACAACTGAAAAAGGCAGACTCGACAAAATCGAAACACAGTGATGTACCAGCTACAAAGTCTCAGCTGAAAGAAGCAGAAATGGACACCTTATCAGTTAAGAGTGACGGGGAAGATTTATCCTCAAACCCACCAAAGACATACTTATAATATAATTACATATAATTAAATATGTGTACTTATGTTGGCACAAAAGACAGTTTACTATACTGCTATTTATAAGTTGCCTTTTCTTTGTTTGTGAGTGTGTACTGACTTTATTTGGGTATAAATATACTCCATGATGCTTCCTTTTTAAAGGATGAGATAGAAAAGTTCAGGAGTACATTTATCAACATGCCAAAGAAATGTGTGAAGAATGTGACAAATTAACTTCTAACAAATTCCTATTTAAACACTGTTACTGTAAATGTGAAACATTAATTTGCTACCAGATATCTCTTTTTTTTTGGTGTTTACCTCAGACTTTTAAAGTTCTCGTTTAAAATGGGCAGCAGGGTTTTACCTTTGAGTAGACACATATTTTATTAGACACATACACATTATATATTATACATTAATTGAAAGCATTACATTATTGAATGTGCTCTTTGGTGAATATCTCTATGAAGAAATTCAATTATTGAAAATACAAAGTTTTGTTATTTTGTTATTTTAATGATCATGCCATTTGGCACAGTGAAATGTCATTGCACTTTGTTGACTGATACTTTTGCATTTGCTGTTCAATAAATGACTGTGAGCTGATCTGAAAAGTATCCAGCTAATTTTTACATAATGTGAGGCATGAGGTGAAAAAGGGCCTTTTAGAATCCCCCTGGACTCTCAGTCCTGTTCCTGGCAATTAAAAGCCACAGGACAAACTGGTTTGGCAGAAAGTAAAGTTACAGGCAGGTGTGCAGTGTTAAAAGAGGAAGCATTGTGTGTTTGTTGAGGATTAAACATTTAGTTTCAGTGAATCATGCTTGTATCATGTGATCATGCATGTTGTTTTAATTACTTAGTGATATTTTGAGCTGCCCAAAATGCAGTTCCTTAAATAGAAATATGCATCTGTCATGTTGTGTCATGTACAAAAGCTTTCTCTAAGATTATGCCTGTTGCAAGCATGTCTTAAAGCATGTTTTAAGACCTTATATGACTTCACTTGTATAATCTACACTGTACTACAAAAGCATTGCACTACTCTACACATCACCAGATAAGCACCCATCCTCTTGCCTTCCCAGAGCTCTTCTTACTCCTCACCTTCAGCTCACATGGTTTTGCATTGAAGATTGTCATGGTGATTTCAGTAGGCCATGCAAATGTATCTATCTGGTGGTAACAGAAGGTAACCTGGTAACCTTTTTCTGCAGAAAGCAGGAAACATGATTAGGAGTGATCATATTTTGTATTGCAGATTTTCCCTCAAGCAACATTTGCATGAAAGTGCTGAAAATTCAGTATGATTTAAAAAAAAAAAAAAAAAAAGTGGCTAAACTGGATTTTACCAGGTCTGTTGACATTGCACAGCTTTCTCATGACAGCAACAGAAATGTGACTAAAACTAAGAGCTCAAGAAATCTTAACCACATCACAAAATTCTGCAGAGGTGAAGGAAAGTGTGATTGAAAACAAGATAATCTACATATGTAAACTGACCTTAAATCAACTTTGCATCATGCAAAACTTGACAGCCAGCAGACAATTTCACAGCCTTGACATTGTCAAACAATTAAACATTCACACATCCAAGAGAAAGAGCAAAATTAGGACTTACTATTAGGGCAAAAGGTAGCAAATGACTTATATGTTATTTGCTTTTTATTCCAAAGATCTCTTCAGCTCATAATGCACTGCGATAAACCCAGAGAGAAATATGACCAATAACAAAATGGGTGACTGATAAGCAGTCATCCAGCCAGAGCCTACAGATGGATAGTGCACGCAGATAGTGCATGCAGAGCAGCACTGCTATATCAGAGACAAAGATGTGAAATTTTCTGTATAAATGGACTAGCAGGAATACTGAGTGACACTTTAAACGTTGTTTTTAAAACAAAAAAACAAAAAAACATTTCATACACATTGCTGTTTTGTCCTTCACAAAATGCGGTATGGTTTGAGCTTGCTTACACTGCCACCTGTTGTCCTTTTCTTCGTCTCTGGCTCTCCCCCCCCCACACCTTCTACCTGTCCCTTCTCTCTGTGTGTGATGGATACCTGCATGTCTTTTTTTTAAATTTTTTGCTCTATAGCCAATTCATACACTCTATGCTCACACTTACATTTTTATTGCATTCTTTTGTTTGTCTTTAGTCTAATACAATGTAACATTTGAAAAGAACATTTAAATATGTTGTCAGTCCTTGGGTGAATGAAATTAAGTCTTTCTAGCTTTCTAGACTAAGAATCAGGTCTGAAGAATCCATGTTTTATCCTCCAGAGGAGGAGGATAAAAAAGGAAGAAGGAAAAGGTTTAGTTTAACTTTTTTTGTGATTTGTGTCCACTACTGGATGAATGGAATGGAACAGATGAATAGGCTGGGTCTCACAAGGATATGAACACTGGTTGTATGTCTTCAAAAACATAAAATTTTAGAAATCCAGCCCAGTGACCCAAGCAAGAATTTAGATATTCACTGCTCAAGACGTCCATTTGAAATGCACACTGACCACTAGGCTTTCAGTCACCTAAAACTGTATCTGATGCTGTATATAATATTGTTAAACAGGGTCAGGTCATTGGTAAAACATCTACACTTCGTCTTGGTTGCTTAACATAAAATCCACCGTGGTGGTGTACAGAAGCATAATTGTCCAATTTCTCATCGACTTGACTAGTTTTAAAATTTAAAACAAATAGCAAATAAAGTTAATAAAGTTTTAAGCACAAAGGGGATAGCCTAACATCTGAGCCAACTGAATCACCGAATTAGAAAATGCAACCTCATAAACTCACTTATTAGTGGATGGCAGATATTAATGCACAAGAGACACAGTTACAGACACAAGTTATACAACCATTTATTTAGAAAATGGTTCATTTACTTTCAATAAGGAAAAGTATGTTACTCAGTTGCAAGATACTCATTTGGTTGAAAGCAGCTTTCCATCTTTGAGCCTACTTAATTCTGCAAATGCAAAAATCAAGCCTTCCTTTTTAATCTTACGTCAATTTTATCCAGTTTTTGTTTCTTCTCTAATAAGTCTATTTTGCACCTTTGCTGGTGTGATTTTAAACCACCATACACTTTTGTGATATATGTATAATTATAGTTTCTTGTAGAGATATACAGCGCCAGATATGTAGCCATCCTCGTGCTCCGACACAGCTCTCTCCCAATTTTCCACTTCTGTGACCTCTACACAAGTCCAAAGCCCCTCGTTCTCCATCTGCCTGAGCTCAGAGTCAAGAAAGCCTTTGTACTCCAGATTGTCCTGGTTACTTCTGGTAGTCATGCAAATGTAGCCACCTGGTGGAAAGAGGTGATAGTGCAGTAAGTGATGAGAGCTCATCTTCAGTAAAGTGATGGGAGACTGTAGGTGAGACAGCACTGGAACAACAACAACAAAAACACAACAAAAACATATTCACACCTGGTTTGGTGGACTTGCACAGATCTCTGACCACAGCAGGAGGGACATGACCAAAACTTAGTCCTCCAACAATCACAACCACATCAAACGAATCTACTGCAAAAGGTAGAAAAGGGGAATTAGTGCTTTAAGGATAAGGCTTGGACTTAAAACATCGGCATAATCTTTTAACATGAAAGTATGTCCTTATAAATGGTAAATGGCCCGTATTTGTATAGCGCTTTACTTAGTCCCTATGGACCCCAAAGCGCTTTACACTACATTCAGTCATCCACCCATTCACACACACATTTACACACTGGTGATGACAAGCTATATTGTAGCCACAGCTGCCCTGGGGCGCACTGACAGAGGTGAGGCTGCCGGACACTGGTGCCACTGGGCCCTCTGACCACTGCCGGACACTGGTGCCACTGGGCCCTCTGACCACCACCAGTAGGCAACGGGTGAAGTGTCTTGCCCAAGGACACAACGACCGAGACTGTCGGAGCTGGGGCTCGAACCGGCAACCTTCTGATTACAGGACGAACTGCCAACTCTTGAGCCACGATCGTTCTATATGAGGACAATGACTTTATTTGACAGCATGACACAAAATTCATAATTTAACAACATATAAAAACTTTCTTGAGCAGAAATAAGGACAATTTCCTAATATGAGTACACAGAATGACAATGACACAAGAAAGCAATAACAGGTAAGTGTTGTATAAAATATAAAGATAAATAATATCATATGACAATAACAGTAATTCTTTTACTTTTTAAAATTATGATTTTAGATTTCATAACAATAAAAAAACGTGAAAACAATCACTTGAAATGTGATAATTTTAAAATAGCTCTGAAAAATAGAGGCACACAAGCGCTAATTAAAAGCATCTTACCTGAGAACCGAAAATTAAATTACACAGTAATTAATGACTTGGATAAAATAATAATAAAGCTTTAAATACCCCACTGGATAGGCAGTGGCTCCTCTCCCAGCATGATCTGCTTCGAATCCTGGTACAACCCGCTCTGTCTTGCCAACTCCAACATAGCTTTGCTTCCATCTACCCCCACAAACTTTCCAAATCCAAGTTTCTTCAACTGTGCAACATGTTTAGGTTGTTATCAGACACATTGTTATTAAGTTGTAGAATCAAGAAAGAAAAGGTCACTACATTATAAGAAATTTCTAGACATTTATTTAGACTGAAAAAGATCAAATATCAACAATGTTTTCAAAAAATGATTTGTCAGATATTAAATTGCAAATCACTTCATTAAGACTGCACATTTACAGTTTCTCCCTGAGGCCATGTGTTCTTTTTCTATTTTACCTGTGTGGCCACCAGTCCTGTACCACAGGCCACATCCAATACGACGGCACCTTCACGATCTCCACTGAAATGGGAAGAGATGCAGTTTGCTGCCAGAGTTGGTGCACGGTAATCCAGGACAGCCACATCCTACTCAAAAACATGAACAGTTACCCATTAATTATGTATGAAACACATACATAACATTGTTCCATCAGATAAATCCTATAGAACTGTAATTTGTACTCTTTTACTTTATATTACATATGTAACGATAAATTTCACAACATTGTATTTTCAGATGCATTTTATTCTTATAATAAACTTGCACTGTGCTAACAATTTCTTTTATTTACCTGGAAAAAAGTACCAATATTTTCACTATTATCCATTAGATATCCATCCAAAAGATTAGTACGTGTCAAACATTGCTAAAAAATTACAGTAGACTAAAGGTTATACCATACAAAACAGCAGAGTGACAAATGTAACATTAGTGCCTAAAATTATAACAATACAGATAACATTTAAGCATGTAAACTACAAGGAACTAGAATAGAAAAACAAGCCATATAGGCAGTGATGTGGCTAATAATAAAAATCAGCAAGTATTAGTAAAATATAAAAGGTAAGGTTATCTCACCTGATCATAGTTCTCTGCCCAGGAGTTGTAAAAGGAGACCTTGTCCCTTGATGTTGTGTTTTTATGGGCTGATAGAATAACTGCTTTCACATTTTCAAATGTGTTAGCCACAGCTGACATTATATACACACCTGCTGAGAAGAAACAAACATAGTCAAGCAAAATCATAACAACCAGAGACGCCAAGTGTGCATACACATTACAGATACAGTCTTAATATACAGGCAGCGTACATTCTTTGGTTCATTTTCTAGCAAATTTAATTTTTGGTTTTGAGATTTTAATTGCTCTGTCAGTCATCATAAATTTTATTTGTTCGTCTACTCAACAGATCTGTTGACTACTTTCACATTAGCCTAATTAAAGAGCAAAAATGAACAATTTTGGAAACTAAAACCAGCATACGTTTGTCTGAACAGACTGAATCATTAATCAATTAACACAACAGCTGCACATTATTATCATTATTATTTTTATTGTATTATTATAACTTCTGCAATGTAGTAAATAACACGGGCTCCTTCGGCTTGCACACTCACTTGTCTGATTTCTTTTACGGTTGTAGAAGACAGTCTGCTGCATACATACATATATGTATGTATACGTGTAAAGATGAAGAGACCGGGCGCCAGTTTACCAGCGGTCGTCTCCCTGGATCTTTCTTCTTTCTCCGTTCACACTCCAACAATAAAGACAGGACTAACACTGCAGCAAACTGAATCGGGGACACCGAGAGCCTGTGCAGCAACACCAGGAAGCAACCAATGACTGTATAAAGAGCGGGCACGCTATTCCCTCAGTGAAGTCTTTCAGGGAAAGAGGCAGCTTTCTCTGCTCTTTTTCCGCCATGAAGAGGCGTTTACATTCTTTCAGATTATTTTCTTTCCTATACATTTTCTTTTATAATATGTGATCTTTGCTAGCTGCTGCATTCACGGCCACACACCACGCCTGGAACCAGTATTTCCCAACAACCACCGAAGGAGGCATTTGAACTCGCGCTTGCTCATGCGCAGTAGCGTCATCCACGGTTGCTATTCGTGTTCCCACCTGTAGAGTGTCTGGGAATCAAAACAAAAATCTTCTGGAAAGTCGTCCTAGATTTTAACAGAAAGCTAACCCACCTAAAACCGAGAGAGTTAGCACAGTTGTTCCCAAGTATTATTTGAATCAGCTTTAACATCTGAATTTCGCTTAATTAGATGTATTTCATCATGGGAGTTTCTCAAAAGTTTCGCTCTTTCAACAACTTTTTCTGCTCGGTTTTCGTGGCATAGCTGGAAAGCTAACTGCTGTTTGTTGTAGTAAATGTTAGCCTAGCATTGCTCTCCCCACACAAAAGCCCTGCCTCTTCTCAGAGTTGTTGGACACCAGAAGTTTCAAACTTTACTAAGCGGTAATGGCCCCATCTAACTTTTTAATGCATGTTGTTTTGATTAATTTTTTTCGTATCTCTAAAACCACTGGAAAAACTAAATTATCGTTTGGATGCTAAAGAGAACATGATCAAGAAGCAGTTCCTTCCATGCGCTTAACACTGTAAATTACATTAAAAACGTGCTGCTTAGGTCATGAGTTGGTTCATCGTATCACTTGTTAAATGTAATTTGTAGCTCTATAATCTGTTCTGTTAATTTTTTTCCACAGCTTTTTGACCGAAACGTCTTCAAAATGTCTATCCTGGGATTAAAGAAGAAGCAGCCAAAGACTTTTAAAGTCAAAGTTATCACTATGGATGCTGAAATGGAGTTTAGCTGCGAGGTATGGATATATGCGAGCCTGTATAATATGTCGAAGTATAATAATTAACTGTGATTACATTTTTTTATATATAATCTTTGGCTCCTTTAAAATGAACCCCCAGAGTTTAACAGTAAAGAATTGCTTGAAAAGTCCATGCATCACACCTTGCAAAAGTTAAATTGGGCAAAATTGTACGAGGCCTTTCACTGGTTTTAAACGTGAAGGGCACTGCTGTAATCTAAGACGCATGTCATGCAACCTCATGTGTCTGTCAGGGTTTACCCAGGAAATAGTTTATCAGCAGCAGTTATAGATCCTGACACACGTTATCTTGTGATTGATTGAGCAAGTAAATGACAGTCAACAATGGCTATACTCATGTGGGGCCCCTGCTGTGTGAAATAATACCACTACTTTCCCCCCACAAACATTGATATGTTATCTTTTTAAACCACAGCTCATTTTTGTCCTGTGAAAGATTACATTTCACAGGATACATTAGATTCTTGGGGATGTGTCCCACCTACACTATAACACACTGCAGGGAGCCCTGCCAGTACACCAGGATTGAAACATTCTTATAATAATTATTCTTACATTTTTCTTTATATTGAGACAGGACAGCTAAAGGGCTCCAGCTGCAAATACCCTTGCTTTGAGCATTTTCACTTGCTCATATCTTTCTAACGCCTTTCTTTTCAGGTCAAGTGGAAAGGTAAAGACCTCTTTGACCTGGTATGTCGAACTGTTGGTTTGAGGGAGACCTGGTTTTTTGGACTCAGGTACACAGTAAAGGATACCTATGCCTGGCTAAAACCAGACAAGCGGGTAAGTGAAGGAATAATTCTAAGGAGATTGGCTCTGAGATCCAAAAATAAACAAACCCCCAATTAAAAAAAAAAAAAGAGTGTACAATGTCAATAAAAACGTGGCGCAATAATTTACAGACCTCATAGAGCCACATGTTATTCACAATAGACTATAAATGCATATAAAATCTTTGAACGGCAAAAATGTCCCATTTTAGGAAAGTTGGGACAGGGTCATGTTTACCACTGTGAAGCATGCACTATTCTTTTAATACCAGTCTGTAAAAATCTGGAAAAGGAAGAGAGCCGCTGCTGGTTAATATTCTAGCTTTTTTGTATTTTTTTGTACCATGGAGTACCAAATGATTTCTGCTGGTGAACTGCAGCCAGGCAGTACCTGGACTCTACTATGAAGTATGGAATTATGGAAGGCTTTCCCGGAAAAAGAGGTCACCTGGATATTTGGAAGGTTATACAGGTTGCTTAAATAAGACAGTTATATTGGCTAGATCAGTCAGCGTTGTATTTCAGCGTGCAAATATTTCTTCATGCTGGAAGAGAGAAATTCAAAATGAGTTGAGAAATTTGTTTTCCGTGGAATGGAACATGATGTTTTCTATGTTCTTCTGTAAAACATATATGGCTTTATAGGATCTGCAGATCACTGTATTCTGCCCAATATCCCAACTTTTTTTGAATGGTTGCATAAACATAATATAATAACTTTTCCTTTTCATCTTTCATCAAGGTCTTGGACCAGGAGGTTCCTAAGGACTCTCCCATAACATTTAATTTCCTTGCTAAATTTTTCCCGGAAAAAGTAGAAGAAGAGCTGGTTCAAGAAATTACTCAACACCTCTTCTTCTTACAGGTACTCTGATAACTTTGTGGTGAAACCTTTAGGTGAATTTCTTTCCTTTAGTTTATTTTGAATTTTAACTCAACCTGTGTGTAGCATTTACCTCACGTCTAAGAAGCTTTTATGTAGCTCAGTACATGTTCACACATGTTGTCAAACTCTTGTTTAGGTAAAAAAACAGATATTAGATGAAGAGATATTCTGCTCCCCTGAAGCTTCAGTTCTGTTGGCATCATATGCCGTCCAAGCTAAGGTAAGAAAATTTGGAGGGTCAAATTCTCACTAAACCAGCAGTTGCTCGGCCTTCTTTTATCTGAAAATAATTAGTCTCCTGGAGTACATTTGCTGCTGGAGACCATCATGCAAATATGAAACAAAATCAATATAATGCAGATTAGTTATATGGACAGCATGAAGAGCAGTGCATTCATGAGATACAAAAGGGCTAAAATTTGATAAAGGGCAACTTATTTACTGCACAGATCCTAATGACCTATGTTATTCAACCAAACTCTGAATAAATATTTTCCTCTGTGTGTCATTAATGTTTGATTTCTTGTTTACTGTTGTTTCCCTTTCAGTATGGAGACTATGATCCAAACTTCCATAAACCAGGCTTCCTGGCACAAGATGAGCTTTTGCCAAAAACAGTAAGTATACAGGTCTCTGTGCATATTTGACCTATGAAAACTGGTGCTTCCCAGAATTATTTTCTTTTGTTAGCAGTCATTTCTGGCCAAGTTTGTCAGACACCATCTGTGCATTCAGTGTATTAACATTTTCCCTGTGATCCTGTGTCTTTATCTCAGGTTGTGATGCAGTACCAAATGACAACAGACATGTGGGAGGAGAAGATCACAGCTTGGTATGCCGAGCACAGAGGCCTCGCCAGGTACAGCTGACCCAGGGGGCTGCTGAAGACCAGCATGTGAAGACTTATTAACACCTTTAGCAAAAGATTGCACTAGATCATGTAGTTTAAGAGTAATCAGTGTGTCATTGTGTGATCCCCTTTCTTATTTCTACATCGTCCATATAGAGATGAAGCTGAGATGGAATACCTAAAGATTGCTCAGGATCTTGAGATGTATGGTGTCAGCTACTTTGAAATTACTGTGAGTGTGAATTAGTATGACTTGACTTCACATTTTTGAATCTGACATTTAACTTTGCTGTCTCTTGGGTTAACATTTGTGTTTCTACATATATTGGCAGCAAAATAAGAGGGACACAAACCTCCTACTTGGAGTTGATGCCCAGGGTCTTCACATCTACAGCCCCAACAGCAAACTCACCCCTAAAAAGTCCTTTCCTTGGAGCGGCATCCGTAATATCTCCTATAGTGAAAAGGAGGTAAGGGCAAGGAGTGGGCTGTCCTGCAGACAAACTGGGCATAATGCTCACATCCAAAATAATATTCTTAAAATACTCTTAGATTGATATATTTTGTCTGCAATTTTTTTGCCTCTCATTACTTTCCTGCCACCTGAATTGAGACACTTGTGGGTATTTTTAAATGGCTGTTTTGTATTACTGTGTCTGTGTGTCTGAGAATCCATTAAAAACATAAATGCAGAATTCATGGGCACGCTTGGATTGTATTCCACATCTTTGGTCCTATTCCAACAAATTTGTATTTTCAACATTTTAATGTCATCCAGAGTCATTCTGGCCTAGGGAAGAGTTGGTGAGTACAGATTCAGTAACAGTGAACGTGATCAACAGTGAGTAACAGCCAGCAACCTCCATGGGTTGCTGGCTGTTACTATATGAATTCCGTTACAAGGTTTGCTGCACTAGAAACCTCCTTGCAATTTGTTTTGGGTCCTAACAGACACTTTGATTGGTAATTTATTTCAAACATGTAAACAATATACAGGTACATTTAGAAAAGAAAATAAGAAAGGAAAAAAAATACTATACAAAAAAAAAATCAATACATTTCAATATAGCTACCGTTCTGATTAATTTACATGTTGAAACGGAGTGGGAAGAAGTAAACACTTATTTAATCCCACCCCTTTGCCATAAATTATCAGTTAATATTTAGTCAGCTTCCTTACTGATATAATTTGTAATAAAAATAGTGAACAGATTTCTATAATATCACATCATGATTTTATTTTTTTTTTTAAATAGAGACATTCACTTAATAATAATATTTTCCTTTTCTTTTCAACCATAGTTTGTGCAAATATACCAGATTTCCTGGAAACACTCATTAAATACTAGCTGAGTGTAAGTCTGGACAATATATTGAGTTTTTAAGGATTATTAAAAAGGATGCAGGATGAGACAATGTTGTTTATGTTTCATTAAAATTATACTCGATGAGCAGCCGTAGCACATTTGACTAAAAAGAAAAGATCACTGGCAAGCTTCTTGGAACATAGACTGTGATGCTGATTCTCTCAAATGGTGGAAGGAACATAAAGTTGGCTATCCAGCAATGAACTGCCTGGCCAAAAATTATCTTTGTGTGCCAGCTACCAGACACCCTTCTGAAAAGCTTTTCGGTTACAGCTTAACAATGTAACCTGTCACAGGGCATCTTGCTCTGTTTTGTTGTTGTTGTTTTTTATATATATGTGTGTGTATGTATATATATATATATATATATGTGTGTGTGTGTGTGTGTGTGTATATATATATATATATATATATATATATATATATAATTATTCCCAGTTTTTACAAAGAAACTCACTGGCTAGAAAAAGGGATAGAATTTTCCTCATTTTATTCCATTTCATACTTTTGTATGCAAGCGTTGCATTTTCTTGATTGCACAAATATGAGTCTTTGGTATGCAAGAAAATAACATTTTATTTAAGGGGCATTGTTATTTAATATATGCAGATAATTATTTTTTCTTATTTATATTTTTGTAACATTTTTTATGTACATCTTAAGTTGTATGTTAACAAACGTGCCTGTGTGACATTTGGAACATTTGGTTTTGATTTTGAGCTGCCTTTTTGTTATATTATTACAGCCTTACAGCTGTGTATTGGAAACTGCTTTCTTTCAGTGTCATATTTTCTTTCATATTGATCTGTTGTAAACTGTGCTCTCGGTTAATCTGCATGTTGTTGTTTTTTTTTTTCATGTTGTTCCAGTTCACAATCAAACCTCTGGACAAGAAGAAAGATGTTTTCAAGTTCTACTCATCTCAGCTGCGTGTCAACAAGCTGGTTGGTTTGCCTGTGTTTGTGATGTCATCTACTTAAAGGTTAAATGTTGTATGTCGTAAGTTTGTGCTGATTATGTTTCACCTGACTCCTTAGATCCTGCAGTTGTGCATTGGGAATCATGATTTGTTTATGAGGAGGAGGAAGGTGGACTCAATTGAAGTGCAGCAGATGAAAGCTCAAGCCAAAGAGGAAAAGGCCCGCAAGAAGGTCTGTGGTCTCAACTCCACTGGAACATCACATTAGATAGGATGCTCACAGTGATCGATCATAAATCTTTTATTGTGGTTAACAAACTTTAAATGGGCCGCCATGTAGATGGAGCGCCAGATCCTGGCACGGGAGAAACAGATGAGGGAGGAAGCGGAACGGGCAAAAGAGGAAATGGAAAGAAGACTGTTCCAGCTGCAGGATGAGGCACGACTGGCTAACGAGGCACTGGTGAGAATATTGTCATTGACCTGAGATAACTGTTGAATTTTCAGAGTTTATCTTATGCAGCTTTGTAAAAATTTGGATTAAATGTTAAATAAATTTTGTCCAGCTGCGATCTGAGGAGACAGCAGACCTGCTGGCAGAGAAAGCTCAGATTGCTGAGGAGGAAGCGAAGCTGTTGGCCCACAAAGCTGCAGAAGCTGAGCAGGAAAGGCAGAGGTTAGAGGTCGCAGCCATGAAGACCAAGGAGGAGAAGAGGCTCATGGAGCAGAAGATGAGGGAGGCGGAGCAGCTGGCTGTAAAACTGGTGGAGCAGTCTGAGCGGAGGTCTGAAATCATTTGAGTTTTTATTTTAGATATTTCCATTAGTTAAAATTTAATCCCTTTATAACTTTTGCCCGTGCATAACATTTATCAACTGGTAACTAAATAAATGAAACACTATTAATAAAAGTCCTCTAAAAATATTTCAGATAAACCTGCAAAGATTTAGCCTAAGCTGGCATGTGCTGGTAATTTTAAGAGTTTTCCACTTATTTTGAAATATGTCTTTCTGAGATTTTCAAAATGAGTTAAAAAAAAAAAAAAAAGATGCAGGAAACCCGAGATATGCTTTTGATTCCATCCAGTTTTCTTCCCTCTCAAAACCCAGCATTCCTCCTCAACCACCAACAGCATTGGGGTTCACTTCTAAAATGTATGTGTTAGAAAAACTGGGTCTGTTGCTCTGTCATTATCTTGATTCTGTTGTAACATTAAGGCTGGGTTTAAACATGCATTGTTAAACTCAAAGGCACATGATCACTTAAATGTAATTACTGAAATCACCTAAACTCAACCTAAACCTAAACTGCTATATATAAATGTACTAGGTATAAATGTGCTAACTGTGCTATGCATAAATAGGTCTGCAAATCAGTTCAAAAGGAGGATAAAAGCCCCCCAATTGTCATGTCATTGAGAGACACATGATGATCTTCATGTCTTTGATAAGAAGCCTATAATGCTTCATTTCTGTTCCTTTTGTACAGAAAAGAAAAAAGTACTGCTCTGATAATAATCACAAGTATTTACTTTACTCTTAGTTGAACTGACTAAATCTCTGATTCCAGGTTGAAGGAAGCTGATCACCTGAAACAGGACCTGACTGAGGCAAAGGATGCTGAGAGGAGAGCCAAGCAGAAGCTGCTGGAGATCACCAAAACAACCTACCCTGTACGTTGATCACACTACTGCTTCTCTGATCTCTGTGATGCCTGGATTTCTTTTGCAGATTGAAGGAGTTTTTTTTCATTATAAGAGCTCTGATCTCCATGTTATTACGGTGCAAAGGGCATTGATTAGCTGCTCTAGGTAATTTATGAGCTTAATATGGACCATCAATTTGAGATCTTCAATGTTATTTTTAGGGAGGATTATCATTGTTCTATAACTTCCCTCATTTATTTCTTGAAGTTAGCGATTTCATGTCTCCCAGAATGTTTTTAATGGCAAGAGAAGAGGTGCGAAATCTGTGGGTGCTATTAGTATTGCAGATTTATATTTATTAGTGTGGATAATTGACGAGAAAAAACCCACAAAACATTAATGTGTTTTATATCATTCGCTATAAATGAACTTTGTTAGTAACCAAGTTAGATAGAGAAAGCTGTATGCTTTTATGTGTTATTTCTCAAAATGAGGGATTTCAAATAGCAGTGGTATTACACACAAAATTGAATGTTCTGATAATGATAATTCAGTGAATTATTTTGGTTTTTTGCCCTCATGTGACCCCAGATTTTAAAAGTGTAATGTGCTTTACCTTTGTGAATATTTATACTTAAATGACATCTGTGTGCTTGTCTTCCAGCTCATAGCAGCTTATTCTGCTCCCCCTACTCCTCCTGCTCCTCCTGAAGCAGCCGACTTTGCCTGTGAGTCACCACCTGCACGCCTCGACTTCAAGGACTCTGACATGAAACGGCTCTCTATGGAGATTGAGAGAGAGAGGTAAGCCGGGGTTTAAATCCCCTGCAACGGCACTTTAGAGTGACAGTTTGGCTGTTTGTTGATGATACTGTGGCATGCATAAATACAGGCTGGAGTACATGGAGAAGAGCAAACATCTTCAGGACCAGCTGAAGGAGCTCAAGTCTGAGATCGAGTCTCTGAAGCTGGAGGAGCAGCAGCAGCAACAGGCCAGCCTCTACAACCTGCACAGTGAGGCGAGGGGGTACATCCCAGAGCCCGTCTACATAGCTCACAGCAACGTACGTATGAGCCATTCATGTAATGTCATTAGTTTTATTGATGCTTAGTCATGTGTCAGAGTGTTAGTATAACCAAACCAGTAACTGCAACTCACGCCCACTAATGCGCATTCGGAGTTTGTGAAATTCTGGGCTGATATCAGTTTTTAAAATACAGAAAACTAATATTAAAATATATTTTTATATATCTTTTTTGTGCTATGTTTTAAACAAAAGAAGAAAAGAAAGTCCCTATTTTTAAAAAAAAAAAATTAACTGATTTAAAGTTTTTTTGTCTAACTCTTCCACAGCATGCATTTTGAATTTCTTTGATATTTGTGCTGATTGGGACCTGATGAATGTAAAAACAAATAATTACCAGATTTTTTTTTTTTACCTTATTTTTGTTTTTAAGAAAAATAAGAGCCACATATGAGGATATTCGTTTAAAAATTTGATAGAACAGTAGGAGTATAATGTCCTCGTAAGTGGATATCAGGCCCTTGTAGAGTAAAATTGAGTATTTTGGTTTAAATAACCCAAAATGTGATGTCCACATATGTGGATGCCAGGTCCTAGGAGGTTAATCAGGTTGTGAACAAACATCTGATATCCAAACATAAACTGTGGTAACCTTTTCATTCAAAATGAAATTTTGGACAGTTTAAGTGCAAAATGTAATTTTTTGGGTATTATTTCTTAAAATTTCAAAAATTCGAGATTAGCGTTAACATGCAAAAAGCAGATTGTGTTTATCATTTATTTTTATCTTATATTATCTCCTAACGTCATTGATTGTTTTCATTTGTAGCACATTTATAAATGTTCTAATTTAAAAACTCTTCAGCATAAACTAGGTTTACAAGAAACACTCAGTCCACCGCAATCAGTTCAATTGAATTCAGTTTTTATTTGGCCCGTGTACTCACTGCATCACTGGTAATTACTGTTTGTCCTGTTGAGCTTGAATCACTGCTGGAATTTCAGATCTCATTATCCAAAGGACAACCAGAGCACCACAATATCTCTCTAACACGAATTTAAGAAAAGTCTAGATTAAAGAAAATGTTATAATGATAACAAATAAGGTTTAAAATGGACTGGTACTGTACTCAAAGGATATCCATCGTCCTGGCTTTCTTTCATATTAAATTCAATCCTTTGACTATACTGATGTGAAAACATCCTCAAAGGAATTGCTTTTGTTATGTCAATATTTTACCATATAGAAGAAAATGATTTCAAATTGCATCTTAACATGTAACACAAACCGTTGCACTTCGAATTCTCGCATTTCTGTTTCACCGAGTTAGCCCTGAAGATAGCAGAATGTAATATGCAGCCGTATACTGATGATTCAGTTTGCCAACAAATTAAGGATATACAGGATCAGCAGACTTGGTAAATAGTTACTGTTGTAAATACTTTGTAATGCCAAAAGCATTTATGTGGCAAATATGAAATACTTGAAAATGTTTGCATTTGTATTTTTAGAATTACTGATTACTCCATGATTGCTCACGCTTCTCTTGTTTTGCAGAGAAACTCTGCATACATGTCTCAGATGGCCTTCTTTGAAGAAGTGTGATCCTGGCCCTTTAAAATTGAGGGAGCAGCTGCTGTGACGCTCTGCTTCCTCAGCCTGTTTGGTTAACGTTTACCTGACTGAAGCTAACAGACAGAAACTCTATGTTCTTTGGAAAGACTTTGAATCTGTTCTTAAAAATGAACTAATAACACTTGTGTGGCTTCCTGCGCAGACTGTTAGATTAAGTTTTGCCACCTGCAACACCTACAGCATGTCAGCATCTAGAAAGAGTGCATTATTGGATGAGCGCTTCTTCAAGATATGTTGCTGAGGATTGTGCACAAAAGAGTTTTTATTTCATGCTTTTTGTTTGGTTTTAATGAATACCTAGCTGTAATGTGGTCAAATACAGAACTATGCCTGCTTAATGTCGAGATATCCATTTGTGCCTTAAAATACTTTAAGACTGGGATTGTGTTAAAAAAGAAATTACGCTGCAACGTTGGCAAAGTTCAGATCAGTTGTGATGTCAGCTGCGAGGAATGTCGTAAACAGGGTTCCTTCCACAGAAGCAAAATATTCTTCAAGCATGGGTTAGAGTTCAGATTTACCAACTGTTGTTCACTAACACTCTGAACATAGACTGTATGTAAACGATGGACAAAGGCTCTGGCCCCAATATATAGAAATCTATGAAAAACAATCTTGCTGCTCATCTTATTTTATTACCTAAACACTTTGGTGATGAAGTTATGGTCTCACTCTAGCTTCTAAGGTTGTTTTGTGCTTTATAAATAACGCCCCCATTTAGAGTGTAACAGATGATAAAATGCATGTGATTTACAGTGTGGTTTCCTCCTGACTGACAAAATACCGTCATACGAGGATGTAGTGCGTCTGGTTTCTCACTCACTCAGATCCTCCTCTTGCTTAAAATGCCTGGTTTTAAAAGGCATAAACATACATACACGGTGGTGCTGCCAGTGGATGCTTCTCTGCTCCTACTGTCTGGCTCAGGAGATCTGACAAAGATTGCTGACCTATTCATGCATAAAATGCCAGACTTGTGTCCACTTTTGTTGATGTTTTAGTGAAAGAAATGCCAAAACAAAGGCAACAGAGAAAAACTTTCCACAAGTGAAAAGTTGTTTCACATTATTTTAGTCTTTTAAACATGTTTAATTTGATATGTCGACATCAGTAATCTGACTTTAGGCTAACTTAATGTTCAGTCGCTGTTACTAACATTAAGTTATATTAGCTAAAGAGAAAAAAATGGGAAGGTTTTTATTAATGTAATAAATTAGAGTTGAACTGAGAATGATATTTGGCTACTGTTGTTGTATGTGTTCTTGTTAGGTACTTCTAAGTAGAGCAGGGCAATATGACCAAAAATATTTATCACAATATACATTTGAAAATTTGCGATAACGATATAACTGACGATATAATTGACACTAGACAAAATACTTTACAACTCCACAACTTTATTAGTGCAAAAAACCCCATCAATGTATTTTCACTTAAACAAGCAGCTGTTTTTATGTGCATTAAAGTTACATAAAAATTTAACAGTGCCAATGCAAATTCCTTGCTGACAGTTTAACCAAATTTTTTTCGAGATTTAACCCGATTTTTCCAGCGCCGTGTACAACATAAAATCGTTTCGAGGTCAGTAAACACAACCAGAATTCATACATAAGGCACACGGGATTATAAGGGGCACTGTCGATTTTCAGAAAAATCAAAGGATTGATTTTAAGTGTGCCGTATTTTCCAAACAACACGGTAATAACGACGGCCCGCTAGCATGCTCTACCAAAAATAGTGCTTTGTTGTGTATCTGACGGACGAAAGCTAAACCAGTTCCACATCACTGAAGTTGCAGCATTTTTACAAACCAATTCTGGTTCATCCGTTTCATTCAACGATCCACTTTCGCTCTTCTCATTCTGCGTCACCGCCATGTGTGTATGTAAACAAAGGCACTGCGCATGCGCGTTTTACCCATATTCTATCGCGATATTTCATTTTCCTATCGTTGCCCAACATTACACCGGTATTACCGTGAACGGTATGATATGGCCCAGCCCTACTTCTAAGTACTTAAGAAAAGAAAAATCTGCCCGAGTGTACCTGAAGCACAAAGAAATGGACAGAAATATAAATTTATGTACAGAAGAGACTTTGAGCCGCATTACAAGTCAGGAGACTCCTTTGGTGGTCTTACGTGTTTCTTTTACTTGGTTTGTGAAATGCCTTCAATGAAATCATCACACAGGAGCCTGTATTGTTTAATAGAAATGATGTAAAAGCTTGAGCTCTGCCATTTCAAGGTTTTATATTTTGTACTCTAGACTGCTGATGTGCCTTAATTTTATGTTATTTTATTTTTTGCTGTTACACTTTAAGACACTAAGATTTTATTTGGTGTCGTTGTGCTTTTTGATCTTAGTATTAGAGTGACTTTAACTTTGTGGGTGATATCTTTCTTTTAATTCCTTGACAGAGTGGCAGATGGATGGCTTTTTTTTTTTCTTTTCCCCACATCACGCACTTCTCAGGGTTAGTGTTAAACACCCCACGCCTTCACCGTCACCACCACCAAAGATGCAGTACTGTATCTAACAGTGTTCAAATTAGATAGGTTTAATAATAATACGCATGTAGAAGACTAATGCAGAGATCTTTAGACTTCTTTTATATTCTGAAAAAAAGCAGAGGCTGGATGTACTCATTGATCGTGTTTGTTTATTTGACCAGCCTATCAGAGAGATTAAATTATGGGCTCAACATGGGGTCGTTACACTAACCTTGGTATTGTGTAAATGGTATTTTCCTTTGAAGTGTTCTTAAGTACTTTGTTTTTTCTGTTTTTACCTTATTTATTTATGCTGTAAGTCCTCAATTAACATCACATTTGCTTGATATCTGTTATTGGGGGGAGAGCGGGTGTTTGTAATTTAGTCTTTTATTTTTCTATAATGAGATTCAAATCCAGTGTTAAAGAATGATTTCACATCAAAAAATGTTTGGTTATGTTTAATTTGAAGTGACAAAATGTTACAGTTTCATGAGTTTTGTCATTGATTTGTAACCAAGTTATTTTGTGTATATTATTTCATAACAATGATAATACAACAGTGTGACTGTCCTGTCTGATCTGTCTTCTCATAGATTATGAGTCAGGCATATACACAGCAATTTAAGCGTGAGGAAGCGCTTTCAAAGCAGCTAAGGCTGTGTGATACAATAAATGAAAGTTTGCTAGATCTGATGATGCAGGTGTGGAAATTATCTGTGCATTATGTTATTTTGTTTATTAGAAACAAGTTAAAACAGAAAGCTAAACCATGCTAAAATGAAATTAAAAAGGCATTTAAAAAAAACTGACAAATTGTCAGTGTCATAATTACAGCAATCAAATATTAGTAAAAAAAAAATTAAAAAGACAATCGAAAGATGTTTATGTAATGAAACAGTGTAGCAACACTTGATGATTTGAAGGTGAGAATAATCCAAGACATGGCTGTTTTGTGTTAATAATCCCTGTATTTTGAGACGAACTAAAATCTTCTAAACCTAACTAACAGTTTTGCACACCCTTAATCAAACTGGCAGTAAAAATAAATTAAACAGTAGGAGAAACAACTCCTGGTCTACAGGTTTGCAGAATTTGCATTTCCACCATCAGGACCATCCATCTGCAGGTCCTGAGGCAGCAAAACAGTCCCAGATCATCATACTACCACCACCATATTTTACTGTTTGTTTGATGTTCCTTTTCTGAAATGCTGTGTTACTTTTACGCCAGATGTAATGGGACACACACGTTCCAAAAACTTTTGTCTAGTCAGTCCACAGAGTAGGAGTCTCACAGCTTTAGAGATGGCTTTATAACCGTTTCCAGACTCATTTACTTTGTTTCTTATTTGTTCCTGATTTTCCTTGGATCACAGCTTGATGTCTGGCTTTTGAGAATCTTTCAATCTACTCTGCTTTATCAGGCAGGTCCTATTTGAGTGATTTCTTGATTGGAAACAGGTGTGGCAGTACTCAGGCCTGGGTGTGGTTAGAAGAACAGCTTTCCAAAGATGTGACACACCACAGTCAGTTTATTGCTTTTGCACACAGGGCCATGTAGGTAGGTTTGGATTTTTTTACCCCTTAATAATAAACACCTTCCGTTAAAAACTACATTTTGTGTTTACTTGTGTTATCTTTGACTAATATTTAAATTTGTTTGATGATCTGAAACATTTAAGTGTGACAAACATCCAAAAAATAAGGAACATTTCATCAATCTAACAAAAATTGTTTTGATACCTAAATTTTGGGGACTATAATAAAGCTATTATAAACTTGCAGCAAGATATAAGTCATGTTTTTGTATCATATTTCAGGGCATCAATCTTCCTCACATTAGAAATTAATACTAAAGTTGTTTGAAAATATGAAGAGAAATTCGGTACCTGGACAACAGTCAGTAAGTGATGATGAACTGATGGTAAGATCTAGTCACAATATAAAAATGTGTGATCCAAAATCCAAACTAATTTCAAATATGTATGTTATCAGCAGAGGGTGCAGGGCAACACACGTTAATTTTCTAAAGGCCATAGTGATTAAAAATCCTAAAACCTAAAGCTTATGAATGAAACACTAATAACAGTGAACAGTTTTTATGTCCATTTATCATAATTTCATCTGAGTGTGAAATAAGTAAGGAGGCAAATAAGAGAAAAACATTATCTTGAACATGATAAATGAGAAGTGTGCTCCTTTATGTTTGCACATCTGTGACCAAATGAGAGCAGTTTGAGAGCAAAGATCATGTCATGATGGTATGTTTGGCAGTTTCTTTCCTGTTTGTGCCATCTGCACCCAGGTTATCTGTCTGAAACCTGGCTGTAAAACATGGTCTCCTGGGTCTTGGTTCTCCTGGTTCTCTGTACCTGTAAATGAAAATACTTTCTATTAACTCACTCAAGTCCACTTGTTACCGTTGTACTCGCTGCAGCCCTGGAATTCCACCTGCCAGCCAGTCACACCTTAGGATACCAATCCAAGAAGCCAGCAACTAAGACTCCAGAACCAAATCACAAATATTGCAAGTACCTTTCAGACTCACCTTGGCCACTCCTACTATCCCCTCTCTTCTCTGGCAGATCTCCTTGTTGCAATTCTGCTGAGAGACCTTTCAATTAAGCCACTTACCAGCTTCCAGTAAACTAATTCCTGCTTAACAATAAAGCCAGGAAAACTGTATTCAGTCTGAGTCTCATTTGAGCCCAAATGCAGCAATCTGAGCAGAAGTTAAAGTACTGAGATATATCTGCTTTCACCTACATGTGAACTTGAGTGACATCCCATTCTTAATCCATGTGGTTTAATATGATGTCAGCACAACATTTGCAGTCATAACATCTTCAACTGTTCTACAAACGTTTTCCACAAAGTTTAGGACAGCGTCTGTGTGCACTATGAGCCTGAACACCGCCGACCCCGCTCTGTAATTGAAGTGGCCTGCCGTTTCATGGCTGAGTTGCTGTCGATTCCAATTGCTTTGAGATTGTTACAATACCACTAACAGTTGTCTGTGGAATATTTAGTAGTGAGGAAATTTTGTGAATGGACTTGTTGCACAGGTGGTATCCTAGCATTTTACTACGCTGGAATTCCCTGAGCTCCTGAGAGCAATCCAATCTTTCTGAAATGTTTGTAGAAGCAGCCTGCATGCCCTGGTGTCTGATGTTATACACCTGTGGCCAAGGAAGTGATTTGAACACCTGGATTCAATGATTAAGATGGGTGAATGAATACTTCTGGCAATATAGTGTATATCACAGGTGTCAGAGTTTTACCCCTGATACTGCTGGAGAAACAGAAACTCACTCAGGAACGAGGTCACACAGAGCTCAAGTTTCCACTCGCAAGAGGGAAGCAGTTGTCTCCAACCCACTTCAACTTGCTTTCCCCCTGCAGGTTGTTTTTATTGGTTACACACATGAATATTCATAAAGCTTGTTGCTGTATTACCTATGAGAAATTACTATATCTGGTGACAAAGTGTAATTGTGCTGTGCAAGCATGGTTATACAATGTGTGTGGTTATATGATGGGAGTGCAGCTCTCCCAGATTGTTGTCAGTAGAATCTGTTCTTCTCAAGGCTGCTTGTTCCCTTTATCAAGGTCGTGCATGTAGTGATATGCGTGGGTTACCTAGATAGCAAACAGAAGCATTCTAGCTTTGTAAAAATGACAACCTACAACACATACACGAAACCTAACAACAGGTGTC
The DNA here is from genome assembly GCF_051167445.1 of Perissodus microlepis. NCBI lineage: Eukaryota > Metazoa > Chordata > Actinopteri > Cichliformes > Cichlidae > Perissodus > Perissodus microlepis. The sequence continues at coordinate 18,814,834 of NC_140470.1, read as the reverse complement.
GGACTCCAGGCCTCAAGGGCAGGTGTCCTGCAGGTTCTAGTGATTCCTTGATCCAACACAGCTGATTTAAATGGCTAAATTACCTCCTCAACATGTCTTGAAGTTCTCCAGAGGGCTAGTAATGAACTAATCATTTGGTTCAGGTGTGTTGACCCAGGGTGAGATCTAAAACCTGCAGGACACCGGCCCTTGAGGCCTGGAGTTCGACACCCCTGGTGTATATAATGGGCTTATATAGTGCTGGAGCTGTGGGCTATTGAGGAAAACGTTAATAACAATGAGATGGGTAGGAGCTGCAAGCTAAACTAAATGTGATCAGAAAATTCAGTTATTCATTTTGAGTTTATTACAGTTTTTTGCTGAGCAATGTAAAGTGTAAGTGATGTATTCTTTTTAGAAGACTGATTTTAGATTGTTGATCTGAATACATAACCAGCAAACATAAAATAAATCTGAGCATAAACAGTGAAAGGAGAAAAAAAGGCATGCTGCTTTGAACCTTTTTTTTTTTTTTTTTTTTTTTTTTTAATGAGCTCTTTAAGTAAAACCATTGTGCAAAGATGCAGGCAAATATCTTCTTGTTTAAACTACTAACAACTCATAAACAAGTAGTATAATATAATAGATTAATATTAAATTGTGTAAGATTAACAGACTTTACATCAAAATATTTAACGTAAATACATTTTAAGCTGAAATTTTTCATCTTGAATTTAAGTAGGGAAGATGTTTAAACTACAGAAACCAACGCATCTCAAATTTTAATCACATACAGCATTTTAGTAAATATACATCACTTCTCATTGTAGTAGTGTATGCAGATTTCCTTTCATAAATCTTCAGTTAGTGGCTCTATGTCTTTCTTGTTGTCGATCCCATTTGCCTTGCCTCTTCTTCATGGAGAAGTGATGGAAGTCATATCTGGAGTGTTTATTTATCTTGAGTAAAAGTAGCAATATGAAGATGAGAAAATATATGCAGTACAATAACCTCTGTGACTGTAGTAGTAGGAGTGTTTTAATCACATTACTTGATTATTTCTTTATGGTTTGGTCACATCACAGTACCATCCAAAGTCCACTCAAGGACACCATCAGAGGTGTGCAAGGTGTAAATATTTAAAACTGACTTGATGCTGTTTTGGGAAAGCAGAGATCCTTCCATAGACTGTGGCTTCTACTGATGTCTTCAACAGAACAAATCAACAAACGTTTAATTTCCATTTCAACATAGTGCAAAGAAATCAAGGTGTCTGACTTGTCTTTGATTTTTTTTTATATATAAAATTCAGCACATACTAATGACAACAGAGTGATGAAGATTTAAATTTGTGTTATTTATAAGAATTAGAATTTTATAAACAAACCACAGCTGTGTTGGTAGCCACATCAAGGAACACAGAGACAGAACGCATTTTTTATGATAGCTCTGTCAGTAAAACACTTTTGATTGATGTGCACATTAGTGCATGTAGAAGTGAATGCATGTGAAAGTTTGGTGTTCAAATATTTTAAAATGTTTTTGTCTTCAATCAAGTGTTGAGCAGAAATAAAACGTCTGTCTTAATCTGAAGAATCCCTGGATGTAAACTAAATAATTATTTTTGTCAGCACCAGAGGGCGCTACATGACGGAGTTTATCAAACAAAGCTTGATTAAACCCAAGGAAAGACTTTTTTTAAAAATTGTTTATCACAGTTTTATATTTCGAATGAGAGACAAAAGAAAAGGGTCCTTCTCTTAGTCTTAAATCAGATAACCCTCAGTTACTAGCAAAGGTATCAGGTTCACTGCTTTTCATAGTGTGTTATTAAACATATGCGCAGCTATGACTGTATATGAGATCAGGCCTTGAATCTTTTCCTAACTGTTGAACTAAATCACTTGCTTCCACAGTCATTTATTCACAAAACAGTTTGGAAATCATAAAAATAACAACTTTCCTGGTACCATAGACATCGAAGGTGGCATGGAGAGTTGATCTATAGCAGACATATGGGAGGAAGTCAGAGCACTGAGAGATGGGGTGGTGGAGCTCAGTTTAGAGCTTAGGAACATGGAGGACAGAATAAAGGACAATGGCAAGAAGGTGAAAGTATTAAAAGCTGAGCCGACTAATCAAAAGGTAAATTAAACCCATGCAAGAGAAAATTCAGGTTCACATTTTTCTGTTAAGCGTTAATATAAAGAAATTGGAGATATTTAAGCTACAGCTTCAGTTCATTTTAGCTGAAACATATGACCAACTACACTTATATATAAAATTATACTTTAGGCCTATAGGACATGTAATATTTGAAAATGCTTAAAAGGTTTAATGAAAAGAAAAAAATGAAAACAAGGTAAGCAATTTCAGGTTGGTTACCAAAGAGTCTCTTTGTCTTTCTAGGACTGGGATTAAACACAGGTAATGCTAGGGAACTAAACCAGCTCCTCTCTTCTTTTCTCCTGAGAGCAGAGCTCCAGTGCTCTAGTAGGTGGGATGAGAGTGGGTCAGGCAGAAAAGGAGGTAAGTCTAGTAGCTGGCTTCCAATATCTTTCTACAGAGGGGAATGCACCGATGCATAACTACAGGCAAAGGATCCAGGAAGTGATAACTTTGGGACTGCCGACACTACTGTACTACAAGTGGACGATGACCATCTGGTAAGACCTTTAGGTCATGACCATGAACAGAGGTCTTAAACTCTGATATCAAGCATAAAAAAATGTGACTAACAGCTCTCATTCCAAAATCAAACTTGAACTCAGCTTAATAACCATGATTAATCCCTATCAAATTTACAAAACTTTAGAGTCTTTATATATTTATATTTAATATGCACAGACTGAGTCAAAGTGAGATTGAACTTCTCATTTTCAAATCCATGATTGATCAGCTGGAGAGAGAAAATGCAGGTGATGATTTCATCTCTTCATTCATCACAGATACGTTACATAACTCATTTAACCCGATTTAAGATAAATGATGCATTCCCTTTTGTGTTAGAGAGGCCTTCTATACAACTCTGACAAATGACTTTTACACTAAACCCAACAAAACCGATATCACCCTAAAATTCAATGTGGGGTTCATCAACACTGGTGATTACAGAGGAGGGTTTGGGCCACTGGGGAAAAAAGGTAAGTGGAGATGAGCTTTTTTTTTTTTTCCTTTTCCAGTATTCTGGGGAAAAAAGTCAAAAAAATTTGAAATCTCAAAAATTCTGACTTAAATCTCAGAATTCTGAGATTAAAGTCAGAGTATGGATAAACAAAAAAAAGACGTTCCTGCTTTTTTTTTTTTTCTTCCAGTGGGCCTAATCCTCTTCCGTAGGTAATGCTTAAAATCCAGCTACAGGTAAATATTGGAAGAAATATTAGTATTACTAGGATTAGGGTTCTACTATTTCTGTTTTACTGTGTGTGGTAACTCCTGATGTCTTCTAGGTGTAAATTTGATCCTGGCAGGCTTGGTGTTTCTTGCTCCCAGTTGCAGTTGCAGGTGGAGTTGTGCACAAGCGTCTCTTGCTGGTTCGCCTGTGGGTGGAGACTGACTTCCTGGATTTTCCCTTATGCACCCATTCTGAATTAATCTATCAAGATCCTGCTATTTAAGGACTGGATGGTGCAGTTGCTCTCTGCCAGAGTTGATAAATAGGCTCTCTTTGAAACTAGTTAGTTTACTAGTTTGTAACTTCACTTCTCTAAAAGCTGAACCAGTTTCCCCAGAATCCTGTTCTAATGAGGAATTTTGTAAACAATGTTAGTCACACTCACCTGAAACATCTTGCTGAACTCCAAACCTGAAAGAGGAAATACCTACCCAAGTAAGGCCACTAAACCTGATCTCAGGATCCTTACACCTAGCACCCTTTAACTTCTCTCCTCTCTGGCAGTGACTCTGTTTGCAAGATCTTTATTGACTTTTAATTAAAATTTCAAAACTGCAGTGGGTATGTGCAGTCTGCTCTTTGAGTCTTCTTTTAGCCCAAACATGACAACATACTGGTAATTGCTGTGATACAAATCTGTAAAACAGCATGTTGTAAAGTCTGAACAATCCCCTCTTTTCCCTTTTCCCCATGCCATCACATTTTAAAAAAAATCCTTGAAATCCTGAAGTTCCATTTTGAAACCTTGTAATGAGGATGTGCCAGCAAGGGGTGTGCATTACCGAGAAACGCCACGCTAACTGGCTAATGTATTATCAATTATAAGTCATTAGCCAGTGAATCTACCCTGGGTAATCTGCCTTTTTGACATGTAATATGATCAAAATTTACTAAATGGACTTAATGTTGTTTTGTTTCAGTGTGACCAATAATGACTGACAGCGGAAACTCAATGGAAAAGTGTTTACGGAGGCCAAGTCAGAGAACTGTTTTCCCATAGACTTCTACAATACCTGAAGTCTTTTTGCAACCACAGCTTTGTACTTTGCAGGTGTCATTACAGCTGGGGGAAGTTTAGCTATGATAATGCAGGAAATGTTGGGGAAGCTGACTGGAAATGGGACATTAGCCTGGACTTTTAAGATTAGCCATTCTTATGGTTCTTTGTGCAGGCTGCTGGGGAATTCCCATGATGCACTCAGTGTTTCTTCTTCACTCACCTTTTTTACTTCTGGCATTTAATCATGAGCTATTATTAATCTCTGGCTCTCTTCTACAGTGTTACTTTGTCTTGTCTTCCTCCCCTCAGCTGATGGCCTCCCCTCCCTGATCCTGGTTCTCACTAAAATTTCTTCCTGTTAAAATTGAGTTTTTCCTTCCCACTGTTGCTAAAATGCTTGCTCATAGGGAGTCAAGGAATTGTTGTCCTTTTCTCTGTTTTCACTGTATTACTGTAAAGTCTTTACCTTAAATATAGGGCGCCTTGAGGCAACTGATGTTGTGATTTGGTGCTATATAAATAAACCTGAATTGAATAGCCTGCTGACGTGATTTAATGATGTGAAAGGGTGAATTTTACTTGAAACTCTGTTTTTCCACAAACCCTAAACAAGCAGTTTTAATGTCTAAGCCAAAGTGGGTGATCCAATCCAAATTTACTTAAATCCAACTTAAGTAAATTTTCATTTTCAATTTCAGTTTAAGTTTTAGTTTAGTTTTGTTTAACTATAATAAACTTGGTTAGAGATCATGTTACTATATTGTTTTCACTTTCATGTCATTATTCTTCCTGACGTTAGAGACAGATGATAACTCCTTTTAAAATAGAAGCCGTTCCTGACAAAACGTCACTAAGTGATAAGTTGGGAATAAGATGCAGCCCACCCAAGCAATCCTCAAATCCAAAGTAATTTTAAGCATGTTTGTTAGCAGCTAAGGCTGCTAGACAATACAATTGAATTTTCGAAAGCCTTAGTGATTAAAAATCATCAACCCTAAAGCTCATAAATAAGTCAAAACTTAATAACAGGGGAGTGTTTATTCATCCATTTATCATAATTTCATATGAAACAATGTGAGATAAGTAATGAGGTGAATAAAAGAAAGAGGCACTTCTCTTGGACTTAATTTATAAAATAACTCTCAGTCACACTAAAAGGAGTGAGCATAATGATGTGTGCTTCTCAGTGTGTGTTATGAAACATTATGTATGCACAGCTGTGACTGAATGAATTAATGTGTATGAAAGCAGCTTGAGGTTTTTTTTTTCACCAGCACAAAGATCAGATCTTAAATCTTCTCCGAACCCGCGTTTCCCATTCAAACTTAGTTTGAAGCTCACATACAGTGCTGTGGAAAAGTCCTTTTTTGAATATTTGCCACACTAGACTAGTCACATTAGACAAAGATCAACTGAGTAAATACAAAATGCATGTTTTAAAGCAATTGTCACCCCAACATATTATTTGTGAATAACCGCATTTTGTGTAAAGCTGAATTAAATTTTGCCTGATGATTGCCAGACCTGTTCAAGAAGAGATAATCAAGAAATTGCTGTCTGGCGAGCGATCTAACGAAATTCAAGAGGAGATGAGAAACAAAGTCACTGAAATCTGTTTTTTACTGTTATAAGAACAAAAAAACTGAATTTTGTTGTATTTGTTTTCACATGCCAATACAAAATAAGCTTCACATCTTCAGGTAGTCTTGATTTATTTTTGTTTTGCAGGCTGTTTTTTTTGGGCGGGGGGGGGGGGGGGGGGGTTCACTCAGAGGATCGTATTGTCTGTGCATCCGCAATGACTGAGTGCATCTGAAGGTTTTAAACTTACTATGCGTTACACGTATGTGGACTTGATTCACATAATCAGTATGTAAGCCATCTTGCAGGATGATTTTCACAACACTCCATCACAAAGGTTTAACACCCTCCTGTGGTCCTTGCTCTCTGGAATGGGAACTTGTTGGCATGAGTCTATTTCATTCTTCTTCCACAATCCCACTTCAGAAGTAAACTCACAGGGAGAAGCTTCAGCAGTGGTGGAAGCTGCATTTGGATCTCTTATTGCTCATAACTAAACATAACATTAGATTGCAACAGTGGAAAAATACAATACATGCTACAGTCACACAAAGGAAAATGGTGGTTGGGAACCACTGCACAAAGAAAATTAGTGTGACCATTTGCAATGAACTTGCTGTCTTGTTCCCTTTTTAAATAGTTGCTTGACAAATGGAGAGCAGATGTAGGGTGAAGTTTGCAGATACATGCAATTAGTTTGTAATGATACAGCGAGTAACTGAGATAAATCAGTCAAAATCCCAATTCTCTTTCAAACTGCTTAATTACTTGCAGCCAGAACCCCACAGAAATTCAGACATTCCTCCACAAATAGTGACATGGTTGCTGTGATTTAACTGTAGAATGAAATGAGGGCTTGACAGCTTTGATTTTAAATAGGAATAGAACCAGAATAGAACCAGTCGGCAACCAGTTATGTCGGGTATCCTACTGCAGAGAGACATGACACAGATGAGACACACCCATCAGCACAGACTGACTCAGACTGGTTGCAACATGTTTGTCACAATTTTTAAATTAGACTGCCAAACCTTTGCCAGTTTCTCTGAGAGTGATTGCGGTGCATCTGAATTGGACTGCAATTCTTTGGAAACAGGTTCATCGACAGTGGTCACCAGCTTGTCCTCTGGATGAACAGTTTAAACTGTTTAAATTCCAGGTTTGCTCAGGTGAAGTTCATTCTATACTTTCTTCATTGTTAGCTTAACAATGCTCTTTAATTTTTAAACTGATCGTATCTGAATTTCAACACAGGACTTGCATTGCAGATTTTCTGTTTCCTTGCTGCAGGGTTTCCCCGCTTTTGTTTGTTTTTACTTTCATGCAAAGGAAGCTGGAATGAGGTGATCTGGTTGTTTCATAGTAATATATATTTAAAAAAAAAAACCCTGAAACATACCTTTATTATTACTATAGGGGCTTTTGTCTCATTGACAATGATAGATATGCCAGGATGAGATTATGATTACACAGAAAAAAGGATTTTCAAAGAACTAAAGAAGAGTGCGGGAGATAAGTTGGTGGTGAAGGAGAGGGTTTCCTTCACAGGGATTCATCACAGCGTGGTGTCCAGCAGCCACAGGAATATCAGATTTGGGAGAATGAGTATCATTCAGAGAGTTCATTTTGCCTGGAGATTGGTTTTCTACCTCTTTAACTCTGGACACCCTGAGACTGTTTCTTCCATCTGTTTTAACTGCGATCTGTCCCACGGCATTTGGCACACAGATTAGAGTAAGAGTGGAGAATGGGTAGGGGTACATTTAGAGACTGTGAATTGCATTCAAGGCAGGGCTGACTGGAGAGGAAGGGACACGGAGATATAAAGGAGTGAAATCACGTTCTACACGGCGAGAATGAGCGAATAGGCCTTTGAAGGGGTTTTGCTGTGAAGGCATTTAAAAGAGTGAAATAATTGGATGCTGGAGGCCTCGTCTCAGCAAAACCAGGAATGCAAACCTCATTCTTTCTATGAGTGTGCTGCATGTGAAGGAGGTAAAGTGAAAGGTGCTGTCAGCCAACGAAATTGCAAACAAGAGGTTTTAATATTATCTTTTCCCATTAGACCATATATTCAATTTAAACAAAATCATTTTTTTCTGCAAAATTTGATCTTGGGAAAAAGCCAAGTTATCCACGGGTATCAAGGGATGTACACAGTGTATTGCTTTTTCCCAGATATTGATTTTTTTTCCATCCTTTCATGGCTATTCTGCTTTGAGCAGCCATGTGCTGCCCTGCTTTGTATCATCCTGGTGAACCTGATGATAAACTAATGAATTCCTGAGAAAGAAATGGAATCAGAACACTTGAATGTAATCCTGTGACTTACTCTAGCAGCAACTGGGCTGTGGTTTATAGAACAATACAGCAAGGACGGACAAGTTCATCTTTATTCATCCTTTTTCTGCTGATGACAACTGACTGAAGCTGAGCTTAGGTTATTTAACCCATTTCATTCAAAAGTATCACTGTTGAACACCTTAAGTTTGAAGTTGTGTTGCAGTGTTGGTTGATTGGTCTCTAACCTGCAGATATATGCCTCATTTGCAGTGACTACTGAATACAGACACCAACAATATTTATTTATCGTAACTGTAAGTCATACTTTATGTTCTCCAACTGTAAAAAACTATTAGCTTATAAACCAACGTTTAAAAAGAATGTTGAAATGTAAGTCATTGGCTTTTCAACTGATACCCTGTCCTCTTAATTTTTTTGAACATCAGTAGTGGTAGTGAGCATGATGGAAAAACATGCACTGGCCACTGTTCAGCTGCATGTTAATGCAAATATCTCATTAGCCACACATATGACAACAGAAACTGTTGATCTCCTGGGATTTTCCCACACAACCCCCTCTAGGGTTTACAGAGCATGGTGGAGAAAAGAGAAAATATCCAGCGAGCAGCAGTTTTCTGGGTGAAAATGCCTTGCTAATGCCAGAGACCAGAAGAGGATGGCCCAACTGATTTGAGCTGACATGAATATGGCAGTAACACAAATAACCACTCATTACACCCAAGATATGCACAACACATTGAACCCTAAAGCAGATACATCAGCTGAAATCTAGACCAAGTGCCACTCCTGTCAGCTAAGAACAGGAAACTGAGGCTACAATTCACACAGGCTCACCAAAATGGCACAGTAAAAAACTGCTTTCTCTCTGAGTTTTGACTTCCTCTGCAACATTCAGATGGTAGGGTCAGAGTTTTCCATAAAGGACAAATGCATGAAAGCATGGATCCATCCTGCTTGTATCAACAGTTCAGGTTTATGGCGGTGTTATGTTCTGGGGGATATTGTTTAACTGATATCCGAGAAGTTATCAGTTAAAACTGAAAATTAGATATGTAATATGAAGCAGTAACAGGCACAATTTTTATACATGTGTATATATTTTCTTGACACAGTTTGCACCCTTTAATACAAACTGACCATCATTTCAATGCCACAGTCTACCTAAGTATGACTGCTGTATGTTTTTTGAATTTTGACAGTTAAACACAAAATACTATTGATATTATCACATGTTGACTGTCTAGTCAGTAGTATTTGAATCTTTACTTTGTTGCTGACTGGTGATAGTCATGAAGACACCAGGCACACAGATACAACTGCAGTATCAACAGCACACACACAAACAGGCAAAGCAAAGGAAAATATAAATATATCCCAGAGTATTTGCATAAACATGTTATGCATGTGTGTGTGTGTATTTGGGTGTGTCTTTCTGTGTGTGCACCATTTGTCTGTACCTTGCAAGGTCAATGCTGTTCATCAGTCATCTAGGCCATTGGGATTCCTCTAATCTGTCAAAATCTGGCATCACTTGACTCCATGGAACAAGTGACAGATGTAGACTTTCTGTTTTATACCTAAAGGGCTTGTTTCAGTGCAATTTATATGTGTGGTTGTGCGTTACTTTTCTTCCGTCTGTGGTTTTCTGAGACAAACCTATTTATGAGTATTTCATTTGTGATACTGCAATCACTGCAGCCGCAGAGCGGACTAAACAGGAAGGAAAATGAGAGCTTCGTGTTCCATTTAAATTGACGCAGAGAGTACAGCTAAGGAAACCAATGGTTTTGTTGTGGTTTAAATGGGCCGTTACAGAGCCTTTTTGGTGCAACTAAAAAAGAGGGTCTTCTTTAGCTGATAAACTTTGTCAATGAGATGCAAATCCATGCAGTACTGAGGAGAAAAAGAGCCAGCGGAGCTGGGCAACTTCACACACACACACACACACACACACACACACACACACACACACACACACACACACACACACACACACACGCACACACACACACACACACACATAAAAGCCTGACTTTCTTCTTCAAACATGCATGCGTTTTCTGAGACACTGCATAGTAAAAATGTCTGCCTGCTTGATCAGTCACTTAGTGATTCACACACCATCAGTGTCATCTGCAGCACACAAAGCCGTCTGGGCAATCCTAAGCACAAATTGAATCAAGCCAATCATCCTCACAAAATCCAATCATTCTGCAATACAGATATTCCATGTGGGGCTTTATTCAATAAAAGAGGAATTATATTCCAAAACATGATATATCCATTTCAGATTTAAAATATATAACCAAAAGTTTCGGTTAACTCAGAGGGGTTGATGAGATTTAATTTGTAAATGCTATTATCACAATCAATGTTAAATGTTCCTGGAGGTAAATCCAGCAGAGCTGCAGTTACAAAAGCAATTAGTGTAAATTAGAAAAGCTTTAGTGTAAAAGCTTTAGAAAAGTCAACACTTTGAAACTTGAGGATTTGTAGAATTTGTGCCATTTTGTCTTCGGTAACGAGGGCCTCAGCCTGGGAAGACAGGCAATTACTGTGACACCGACTCGAACATCAGTGAGTGTAAAACCATTTTGTCACTCCTGCTTTTGATGTGTGACTAATTTTATGGATCTGAAAACACAATGTATTTTTGTTTACTTATTTTATTTTATTTTTTTAAATAGTGGCTGTGAAATATTAAGTCAAAGAGAAATCATAAGTCATAGAGAAATACTCAGTGCAGAATATAAGTCAATAAATTTCCAGAGACTCACCCACACAACATGTCTGAATTTACAGTATAAGAATGTTTTTTAAAAGAAATACATACATTTCTTGATATGTTTGGAATATACCGGGCTGCTAGCCTTGGGTTACTTGACAATGAGGTAGAGGTCTTTCCATGTTTGCAGTTGCAAAGAAAAGTAATGGAGGAAAAGATACCTGTAGAAGTTCAGTGTGTAACAATTTTTGGTAGTTACACATGTTGACCCTGGAAAGTGAAGCTATATGCCATGCAATATGAGTATAAGATTAGTGTGCTCATAACCAATGTTGGGATTGTTGCTCATGTTATAACACACTACTTGTTACTTTTTTTTTTTTTAAAAAAAGTAATTCAGTAAGTTACTCAATTCCTTGACAAAGAGTGTAACTTATTATACTACGTATTACGTTACTTTTGTGTTACTCCATAAGATAACATAATAATTTATATGAACAATGAAAAATCATTTTGCAGCTCTTTGGTTTAAGAGAATAGCTCTAAAATACACTATGACATAATTACAAGTAAAAATTATAAACCTTAGGCTACATTTCCACAGACCAACACAAATCTCTATCCTATATGATCTTTCTTTCAGCTTTAGCATATGAACACAAAAATGACAACACAAATTGGTTGAAAACCAGCTCAAAAAGACTTCTAAATGATCCCCACAATTAATTTACTTTTACCCCCCGCCACACACACACACGTATACACACACGCACACACACACACACACACACGCAAATGTCAGTGTTTGCCGATTAAAAAACGCTGTATAGTCACATATAATTTTCCTCCTCCCAGAACAATCGGCTGCTTGTAGTGTAAGTGTGCAGGAAGAATAATTCAGATTCAGATAATTGAAGAGCCTTTGTAACACAAGCAATGACATCATTCTGACTTAAAGTAATCACTGAATTTAGTACAGTAATGTGTTACATTACTGCATTACTAAAAAGATTTCATATGAGCAATGTCTTACTTTGGAATGTGTTACGCCCAAGACTGCTAATAACAGTGCAATACTTCATTGGAAATGCTATACACTGCAGACTAAATGGTTTCTATCTTGACTTCATAGAGGGGCCACCAATCAGTTTTCATCCAGTCACTGGAAAATGTGTCAGTGAAGATGGTGTTGCCAATGCTACCACTAATATTGGCTAGATAGCCACGCTTTGCTAGGTAGCTGCTTTCTAGCAATGGCATTTTGTGTGTTGTCTGGATAAATTGTACTTGATGTAGAAGAATTTAGGGTAACACGTGTAGCTCAAACTGAGGCTAAACAAGTTGTAAGTCTTCACAAAAAACATCACAATGAAATGTTGCTATAGATATTTAGTGCAACTTGTCATGTTTAGAGAGTTTGAGATACCATTATCCTGTATGAATGTACCCACTGTGATGGTAAAAAAAACAATTTGTTTCTCATCAAAGAATGACAAACAATGTCTCAAATGAGAGATACTGGTTTTATAACCCTAAAAAGGCAAAATTATTATGTATGTGTAATAGACACACCGGTCCACCGTGTCCATTTCACAGTTTGCCTCTCCAAAGCATGAAATGTACACGCATGCAGAAGTAAATTGCTGTAAGCTGCAGTAACAGCAGAGGGAGATATTTTATTTCAACCCAACATGAAAATAATGACGAGAAAGTGTTTAAACAGACATTATTAACACATTTACATGTAAATACATATTAGCTGCAAATGTTTTTTGCTCACTACCGGCTTCTTGGCTTCAAATATATTATCTCCCCCTGCTGGTAATGCAACTTCTGTATGCAGTAATGTGGTTTTTGAAAACATGTCCATATCTAAATGGACACGGTAGACCGAAGTGTCTATCACACGCTTTGTCGTGATAGTGCTGCTTGGTTGTGTTTAACTGTTACTAGTGTTACGGCCCTAGCAGGGCCCCCTCCTGAAGTTGCCTGTGTGGACGTGTCCTACCAGCTCTCCTTTTCCTTTTCTTCTCCCTTTTCAGATCCCGGACGAGCCCCCATTTGTTACGTTCCCCTAAAAGGTTCCAGGCTGTCAGGGGGGGAAGGCAGCTGTACAAGAGAAAAAGGTGGCACCTAAGGCAGGAGAGCTGGTAGGACACGCCCACACAGGCAACTTCAGGAGGAGGCCCTGCTAGGGCCGTAACACTAGTAACAGTTAAAGACAACCAAGCAGCACTATCACTATTGTAACACTAGATTTTCATCCTTATGTGGCAGCAATATTAACTGAAATTTCAGTAAATAATCAAAATTAAGTGCTATTAAATACTAGTGGTGTGCGATACTGCATATTTTGGTATCAATCCAATACCAAGTAAATACGGGCCAGTATGGCCGATACCGATACTTTTCAATAGTACCGGTATCGTCATTGAATTGATGCGTCATTGAATTGTTAAATCTCAATTAATTTTCATGACCTGAAGTGTTTTTTGTGATGTTTACTTTATTATTATTATTATTATTATTATTATTATTATTATTATTTATATAATAGTTAAAACCCAGGACATATTAGGACAAAGTTTATAATTAAATAGAAAATGCTTTATTATCAATTTTTTTTTTTAGAAAACTTAAATAAAAAGTGCACGCAAACAAATTAAAACAAACAAGTACTGTTGAGAAACTATAATACAAAACTTACAATTAAAATGCTCAACAACAAAAACAACAACTGGTGAAAATATAAATAATATGTAAACAACTTACACAGACTGAAACAATGAAAAGATGTCCAAGTTGCAATTTCTTCACTTGCAACTCTTTTAGTGAACCAGAGACCTGAGTCTTTTCTTGTTTTTAATTATTTAAAAAACAGCACATAACAATATGGATGATACTTTATGACACACTACTGAGAATGAAATGAATGTTATCTGTGTTCCTGCATGCACTCAGGGGGCGCTATGATCTCTCCCAGTCACTGAAAACAAGCTGTATGGTCACTGCTCATTGTTCGGAGGTCATACTGTGTTTTGCTTTGCTCCGCAGATCTTGTGAAGTGGATGGCTCTGTCAGATTAGATATTGATTTCATGTGTGAGTTTATGTAGTCTTATTTTTCCGGTCTCCCTAT
>NC_140470.1:18055713-18168213 GCF_051167445.1 Perissodus microlepis | reverse complement strand
AGAAATTCAGGTGGGTGTGTCACATTCTCATGAATTAATTTGGAATATTTTTCAGTGTGAACCTGTTAGAATTTATGTCATTTAATTGTTTATTATTGTAAATAGAGCAGTGAATCATTAATGAAAAATGATTCAAATTTTTTTTGTACTCATATTTAGTGTATCAAATCAAATCAAAACAATTTTCTATAGCACATTTTAAAAACAACAGTGTTGACCAAAATGGTTCACAATCAGCCAAAAAGAGAATGAAAAGTTAAAAAACAAAGCATTTACAAACTAAACAGACCAACAAACAACACAAGTGACAAACATAAAAAGCGAAAGGATGCTTAGAACTCAAGTTACACTGCTGGAAATACTTTATTTTGATGCACATGCTGGTTTTTTTTTTGTCTTTTTGGTTTTTTTTTTTGCAAATTTGCATTATAACATTTATCTTCATTTTTCCTGCAGTACATAAAAATAGGTGTATCTTAAAAATAAAACTATGAAGACACTCAAAATAAGTTTCCTATAGTTGTAAACTATTTTGTTCAACTTTTTTGTATATTTACAGTTTTGAGGGATGAACCTCTTAAATTTCTCTAACTAGAAATATATGTAAAAGACAAAACAAAAATGATTTTCAATTTTTTGTAGTTTATTGCACTTTTTTGCAATTTATGTAGTTACTATGGACTAATTGCATACATATTATTAAAATTTGGGCTATAACGTTGTATTGATATGTAGCAACTTGAAATGCTCCCAAAAAAAGCACTACAGCATGTATAAATATATAGATAAGCTCTGGCGGACTTGGTTCTATGGTAGGTCTTAAAGAGTTAATCAACCAAAGACCAAGAAAGACTTTTAATTTATTTGAAACCCTGATGCTTAGCCTTGTCTGATTTTGTGAGTTTTTTATATTTAAGTCATTTTTTGCATTTTTTGCACATACGGTGTGCTACCTTCCCCAATAAATCTGCAGCTGTGGTTTGGAAAGGACTTATCCTGCCCCCTGTGTACAGTCCCAGCCACACTCAAGCACATCTTGGTTTCTTTTGTCTGGTTGGGAGCTGACACAGTCTGTAAGGTGATGGGGTTTTGGGAAGGTAATGTGAGAAGAGAAGCTGCAGAGAGGCGTGTAAGACTGCGACTCTGCTTCCTTGTCCCAACTCTGGATAGTCATGTTTTGGGGGGTTTAATAAATTTAGCCAGATTTCTAGAAATGAGAGCTGCTCCATCCAAAG
This sequence comes from Perissodus microlepis, assembly GCF_051167445.1. Lineage (NCBI taxonomy): Eukaryota > Metazoa > Chordata > Actinopteri > Cichliformes > Cichlidae > Perissodus > Perissodus microlepis. Next base: position 18,166,978 of record NC_140470.1, on the reverse strand, counting down.
TGGGATGGATGCCGTCTCTCCAGGTTTTCCAGTTATCTAAAAAGCCCACATTGTTTTTTGGATACCACTCCAACAACCAGCAACTTAAGGAGAACATGTGGCCATGTCACTCCTGGTCCGATTTAGTGCTCAGCTCAGATAAAATAATTATCGTGGGTGATTTTAACATCCACGTATATATGCTAAAAATGACAGCCTTAACATGGCATTTAATCTGTTTTTAGACTCAATTGGCTTCTCTCAAAATATAAAAGAACCCACCCACCACTTTATTCACACTCCAGATCTTGTTTTAGCATATGGCATAGAAACTAAACATTTAAGTGCTTCCTGAAAACCCTCTCTTATCTGATCATTTCCTGATAAAATTTAAATATACAATAATTGATTACACAGCAGTGGGGAGTAGATTTCATCATGGTAGATGTCTTTCTGAAAGTGCTGTAACGGAGTTTAAGAATATAATCTGATGTTATCATCTTCAATGCCCTGAACCAACACAGAGCAGAGCAGCTACCTGAAAACTAGTCCAACAGAGGTTGATTATCTTGTTTATAATTTTACCTCCTCACTGCCTATGACGATACTGTAGCTCCTGTGAAAAATAGAGCATCAAATCAGAAGTACTTGCTGCCATGCTATAATTTTCAAACACAAAGCTTAAAGCAGATACCTTGTAAGCTGGAGAGGAAATGGCGTGTCACAAGTTTAGAAGATCATCATTTAGCCTGGAGAAATAAACTACTGATTTATAAAAAAAGCCTTCCATGAAGCTAGAACATCTTACTACTCATCACTAATTGAAGAAAATCAGAACCCTAGTTTTCTCTTCAGCACTGTAGCCAGGCTGACAAAAGGTCAGAGCTCTGTTGAGCAAACCATTCTTTTAACATTAACTAGTAATGACTTCATGAACTTCTTCACAAATAAAATTTTAACTATTACAGAAAAAAATTACTGGTAATCATCTCATAGATATAACATTATCTATAGCTACTTTCAGTACGATTGATAGTTATTTTCTCCAATTGATCTTTCTGAGTTAACTTTAGTAATTACTTCCTCCAAACCATCAACGTGTCTTTTAGACCCCATTCCTACAAAACTGCTCAAAGAAGTCCTGGCATTAATTAATGCTTCAATCTTAAATATGATCAACCTATTGCTAATAATCGGCTATGTACCACATGCCTTCAAGCTGGCAGTAATTAAAATGTTGCTTAAAAAGCCATGTCTTTACCCAGCAGTCTTAGCTAATTATAGGCCAAACTCTAACCTTCCTTTCATATCAAAAATCCTTGAAAGAGTAGTTGTCAATCAGCTAACAGAGTTAGCTGTTTCAGTCAAGAGTTTCAGAGCTCATTACAGCACAGAAACAGCTTTAGTGAAGGTTTCAAATAATCAGGCCCCATCTTATCTTAATGACCTTGTAGTACCATATCACCCCATTAGACCACTTCGCTATTGCACTGCAGGCTTACTTGTTGAATGGGAGGCAGAGCCTTCAGTTTTCAAGTCCCTTTTCTATAGAACCAGTTTGGATTCGGGAGACAGACACTATCTCTACTTCAAAGGTGGAAAGTAACGAATTACATTTACTTGCGTTACTGTAATTGAGCAGTTTTTTTGTGTATTTGTACTTTTTAAAGTCATTTTCCAAGTCAGTAATTTTACTTTTACTTAAGTATATTTTTTAAAAAGTATTGTACTTCGCTACATTTTCAATCACACCCGTTACTGAGTAAATTAAAAGAACAAACAAACAAAAAAAAAACAACAACATTGCGCTTCGGAAATACTGCAGGGAATGATGGGTAGTAGAACAAATTAGCGTTGGGTCACGATAAAAATGGAGTCTGACATCGGTGGTACGGATCCAGCGAAAAAAGAAACCCCATCGAATTCTGCTGACCCTGAACTCGAAGAAACCGATGTGAACCCCTGGCCGTATTTAAGGGACCATTTCAGCTTCAAGTGCAAGAAAGGCAACAGCTTTATTATGCAGTGTAAGCTGTGTTTGCCCAGAGAGACCGAGTTAGCAGCTTTTAAAAATTCCACATCAAACCTGTGCAAGCATGTAGAGGTAAGTTAAATACAACTCGTACCGTTATGGTAGCAAAAAGGCTGTGTTCAAATTAATCACATTACGTTAAGACATAAGCTGTTATTGGGCACGTTGTTGTCCACGCAACTTAAAATATTTTTACTTGATTGGTAAATTGCCAAAAGAAAATGTGTTCACTTTTCCTGTTTGTTAATAATAATAATTTATTTAAAAAAAAATTAGTTAAATTAGACAGAAGACAGAAGCGGCTACTTTCTTACTTAACCCACATATGTTCACACTGCAGGCAAAAGAATAACATGTGCTATGTGCAGAGGTGTTTTTTTTCTGTTCTCAAACTGATCTCCCTGTTGGAGCTCAGTCTAGGGGGACTTATTTTTTTCTCCTTAATCTTTCCTCACGTGGTGCATTTTCCATCGTTATACCTCTCTGACCTGTCTTCCCCATGTGATGTTTGTGTAATGTATGTATGGTCGGAGGGTAAGATGACGCTGGCAAAGGTCGGCAACCTTAACCCAATTTCCTTCGGGGTCAACCTTCAGGATCAATAAAGTTTTATTGAATTGAATTGAATTGCCCCTCAAAATTAACAGAGCAGGGCCAAGTTTAAAAAATTAAAACACATTTTTATAGCAGCTGCCGTACAGCTCAATTCAGTACTTGTTCTCTTATTTGACAGTTTAAAACACATTCACATGTAAAAGAATTATATGGTTTTGACAGTTTGGTTGGTTGGTTTGGTGACCATTATCCATTTTGATGTATAGACTTGCAGTTTAACTGCCACTGCGCTTTAATTTGTAAAGTTTTTCTTTTAATTAAAAAACAACTACTTTGAGATTTATCCCATTGTCTTTTTTGCACTACTCAGAAGAGGCTGTCCTCCTGCTGACAAAAAAGTAACTGTGTAACTTTTACTCTGAGTAAATTTTAAATGAGCTACTTTTTACTTTTACTTGAGTAAATTTTTAGACAGGTAATTTTACTTGTACTTGAGTAAAATTTCAGCAAAGTAATAGTACTTTTACTTGAGTAAAATATTTTAGTACTCTTTCCACCTCTGCTCTACTTTTAAGATTAGATATAAAAACGTTCCGTTTTGCTAAAGTACATAGTTAGAGCTTGATCAGGTAACCCTGAATCCTCCCTTAGTTATGCTGCAATAGGTGTATATTCCTGGGGGATTCCCATGATGAGTATTTCTTCTTCAGTCACCTTTCTCACCCATAGAACTCTCATAGAAATCTCTGGCTCTCTTCCACAGCATGTCTTTTATCATGTCTTCCTTCTCTCACCCCAACCGGTCTTGGCAGATGGCCGCCTTTCACTGGGCCTGGTTCTGCCGCAGGCTTTTTCCTGTTAAAACTGAGTTTTTTCTTCACATTGTCGCCAAAGCGCTTGCTCATAGGGGGGTCACATGACTGTTGAGTTCTTCTCTGTATGTATTATTGTAGAATCTACTGTACAATGTAAAGCACCTTGAGGCGGCTGTTGTTGTGATTTGGCACTGTATAGATAAAATTGAATTGAAATCTTAAAACAGAAGTATGTATTTACATTTGTGTATATTGAACTGAACAATGCAAAGAGAAGTGGTAAATGTAGTAAATATAAAAAGAAAACAAACACACAAGCAGTGTTAAGAAAATTGGAAAGACACAATTAGTTGCTGCAATTGTCTATTACCATAACACCAGTTAATAAGTCTTACAAATAAGGTAATAAATATAAAAGAGATTAACAAGTAAATAAACATATTAGTACTCACAGTTGCTTCATAAATATTCAGATTAAAACATGTGATGCACGTTAAACATCCTTAATTGCTTGTTGAAATCTTGTTAAGCTTTCTGTTGTGCTGGTACAGTAGAATAAGACAGCCTGTCAGGATTGTAAGTAATTTCTTTTCCACAAGGAGTCACTGCTAGGCTTCACAATGACAATCATGTATTTAGGAGTATGAAGGGTCTTCACCAGACAAATAATTGAGAGAAGAAAGCCATTACCAAAAACAGTTATGATATAGGCAAAACAGAGGCAGACAAAATAATGCCTAAATCTCAAATCATTTTGATTTTAACCCTGATATTATTATCAGAGGTGGGTAGTAACGAGTTAAATTTACTCCGTTACATTTACTTGTGTAAGCTTTTGAAAAAAATGTACTTTTAAAGTACCTTTTTTGCACGATACTTTTTACTTTTACTTGAGTACATTTATGAAGAAGAAACGGTACTTTTACTCCGCTACATTTGCAAAATTCGACTCGTTACTTAAAAAAAAACAAACACATTACCTTTCCGTTAGTTTAACACATTAGCTAACATGCCGCCAGTGGAGTTTCCGGTACTTTTTTACCAATGAGATGTGGCCATGCAGTCACATGACCAGTTTGAAACTGTGGCGGGCAGAGCAGCCCAAGCATTTCAAAGTAGCGGACACACGGAAACAGTGTTGCCAACTTAGCGACTTTGCCGCTATATTTAGCGAGTTTTCAGATCCCTTAGCGACTTTTTTTTTTTTCCCTAAAAAGCGACTAGCGACTTTTTCTGGTGTTATTGGAGACTTATTTATGACGACTTTTTGACGTGAAAGGGCGTGTTGCTCTTACTTTCAACAAGCAGCGGTGCTGCCGTGGGCACCTCACCCGTGCTAAAGCGCTCACGGGCGGAGGATAGTCCTCCCTCAGCTGCAGGAGATATTCACACCTACGCATCCAAACTGCAAATGAACCGCGCATGAGCGAAGCCGCTGCTCCCGCACTGACTGTAACGCAGTCAGTTCTTCTTTTACTGTTATGCTGTTTTGTGGATTACAAGGTTTAAAACTACTTATAAACACACACACACACACACACACACACAAAGTAACTCCACCAGAGTGCCTATTTGTCACTTTTGCCGGTCGAAGCCCGGATAAAGGAGCAGGGTTGGAATTGTGACATTAAAAAACAATAATTGCTAAAAGAAATTTAATTTGTAGTTCTAAATAAATTCTAAATGCATTTAGGACGTTTTTTGCTCACTTTATGTCTCTTCCACGATGTTATTTCTCTCTCCAACAGCGTAGGTTACAATTACATTAGCATGATCAATTATGCAAATTAGGTGATGACGTCATTTAGCGACTTCTAGCGACTTTTAGGACAGCCAATAGTGATTTTCCTTACTGAGGAGTTGGCAACACTGCACGGAAAGAAGAAACATGAAAACATGGCAGAGTCTACACTAGAGCTGAAGAGGATGAACAGCATTTTCCTCACATACAAAGAATGCTTCGCTCTGATGCGACCTGAGTGCTCAAACTGTGCGTCCATAACATGAAGCTTATCATACAAAATCTGTCCCTCGCTCTCCCTCTCTGTCTTTTACTCACACAGACACACACACACCATCCTCTTTGCTAAATTATTAATGAAAAACATTGACCAGGCAGCTGTGATTGAGCAGCAATGTCCATCCAACTCTTTTCGTGGTTGTTGTAGTCATGATAATTTTGTGAGGCCACATTGAAAAGCCTTGGATACGGAAGCGTAGAGCTGCCACCCAGGCAAAAGAAAAATAGAGCTATATCACGTTATAACATGAAAAGTATATTGTTCTAACAATATACTTTTCATGTTTGTACAATATACTATCATGTTAGTACAATATACCTTTCACATTTGAACAATATAATATCACGTTATTACAATATACATAATTATCACGTTCGTACAATATAAATATTATATTGTTCAAATGTGAAAGGTATATTGCACGAAAATGAAAAGTAAATCTTTCATCTCTATCCCTTGACTCAGCCCTTTAAAAGGTAAATTAATACAGTGATGCAATATAAGTGCCCCCCTCACATAATCATGATTAAAAACTGTTGCACCTTTGCCGATAGAGCAATTGTTCCAAACATTTTTATTTAGATGAAAACATTTTCAATTTAATTATTATAATTATGGTTGCAAACTTACTTAACATTTTTATTTTACAAACACTGGAATCAATACTTCACTTCAAGTAAATATAGAAAATATTTTTTCTTTCATTTGCTTTGCATTTCAATTTACAATAATAATAAATAATAAAAACATAAGCAGATAATCTGAAAATCAGAAAATTTTTGAGAAAAAGCTAAATTTGATGCTTTTTCTCAAACCAAAAGACAGTTCAGTCAGAACTGCAATTTGTGTCATGCATAATTTCATATTTTAATTCTACTTCTCAACACTCTTAACAACAGTCCACAACATATTATGAAACACTTGGCTTTACTGGTATAATTTATGGCTATTGCACTGTATTACAAATGAGTAAGTTAATTTCAATATGTTATTCTATAACACTCCTCTACGATTTAATACAGCAGTGATTACAAGGTCTTGTTTTTGCTTTCATGCGATTGAGATAAGTTCTTCTGCAAAGCTTCTTAACTGCATTCATCACTTCTTCTGTCTTCAAAGCATATACAATAGGATCGAGCAAAGCTGGTATTGTGTGTGTCAATACAGAATTTATCATTCTGGCATTAGGATCAATGTAGGAGGCCATTGCAGCTATGTTAGTGATTCCAATTGGCAAGAAGAAAATGACCACAAGGATCAGGTGAGAAGTACAAGTTTTTAATGCTCTGAGTCGCTCCTCTCTTGACGTAGTCCTGCTCAGTGCTATGAAAATACAGACATATGTGGCTATTATGAATATAAGAGGAATGATGATAAGTATAGCAACAAGTGCAGATGCCATGTTGTAATTTAAAGTTGTATCATTACAAGCCAGACGAGAAACTGGTCCGTGATCACAGAAAAAGCTGTTAACCACCAAAGATCTACAGAATGAGAGACGATTAACAAGCCCAACCATGGTTGCTATTACACTCACTAAAAAAATCCATACAAACAGCAGAATTGCAGCAACTGATGTTTCTGTCACAATACTATGATACCTTAAAGGGAAACAAATGGCTATAAGTCTGTCATATGCCATAGTGACAAGTGTCCATGACTGCACACTTGCAAAGAAAATAACAAAGAACATATAACTTAAACAGGCGTCATAGAGGATGTATCTCCTGTCAAACAGAAACGTATCTAAGACTTTTGGGATGAGAGCTGTGCTTCCACACAAATCTGTCAAAGCCATGTTGAACACAATCATGTATTTAGGAGTATGAAGAGTCTTCACCAGTGAAATAAGTGAGAGAAGAAAAGCATTACCCAAAACAGTCATGATGTAGACAAAACACAGGAAGGCATAGAAATACCTAATATGAGGGATGTTGGAAAACCCACTGAGATAAAATTTTGCAGGGCGAACAAATGTAGTATTAAAGATGGTAGTGGTTTTAGCTTCTGCTCCCATTGCAAATATTTGTTTCCCTAAACATAATAACAGTAGAATAGAATAAAGCATAATGAGTTACTTGATTGTTGCTGTGTAAAAAAACTAAATTCACCCGCAAAGACAGAGGATTGCACAAGTGGGTTATACTGTGAAAGATGTGCCGCTTATATATTACCTCTATCACTGTGTGACAGTTGGAAATTCAGGTAGGTGTGCCTCTTTCTATCAGAGTTTATATCATCAATATGATGGCGTAACTGTTTAAGAGCACTGAATCATTAATGAAAAATGCTTAAAACAGCACTGGAAGCAGTAAAAAGTTTTAAGTGTCTTAAACTAAATTGTGTCTGAGTTTGTTTAAACAAGCAAAATTTGAATTGAAGCCACTAAGAGATTTTAATGCTCTTTGTTTGTGTGTGGAAGGCTGATGGGGACACTCAAGTTTGTAAATGCAATAATTCGTACCATAGGTGCATCTACTAAAATCTAAGATGAGTTTGAATCTCAGTGACCTTGACCTCAAAGTCAAGGTCATGTAATGACCCCATGATGTTTCAATGTCTGAGGCAGGCCACAATGAGTGATTTGGTCTTTCAGATTGTGTTGATCTATTTGGATGATCTATTCGTGTTTTCAACAATATTCCAGGATCACCTTGTGAGAGTCTCTTCTCAAGGTTAAGGTTGAAAAATGCCATTTCCTCCGGCTCAAATTCAAGTTTCTCGGTCATGAAGTGTTGGCTCAGGGGATAAGCACTGATCCTGACAAGATAAGCGCTGTGGCAAAATGGCCCATCCCCAGTACTGTGATAGAGCCAAGTTTTTTGGAATTTTGCAGTTAGTATAAGAGATTTATTGAGGGCTTTTTCCAAACTGCAGGGCCACTCCATGATGTAGTGAATGTCTGCATTAAGAAGACCAGTCATGGCAGGGCTAAACAGCTTTTTGCTTCAGCCTGGATGTCACAGTGCTTACAAGCTTTTGAATTACTTAAGGAAAAGTTGACTAGTGCCCCTGTTCTAGGCTATGCTTCGTTCTCCAGAGGCCTGGTAATGAACTAATCATTTGATTCAGGTGTGTTGACCCAGGGTGATATCTAAAACCTGCAGGACACCAGCCCTTGAGGCCTGGAGTTGCCCGAACCTGGTGTACACAGTAGTGCCTCTAGAAGGAGGGCCAGTGAAAAGAGTGCACAGATCTAACTTGAGGCCATGTGTCGGGTCTAGCCAAGGCTACATGACTAAGAAGTCAGTTCTGCAAATGAGCACCAAGAGTCTGACACTGAGTTTGAGCACCCAGTGTTTGGATGGAGGAGATCCGGTACCAAGTGGAGCGGTCAGCGGCTCAGGAACCTGAAAATTTGGTTCCAATGGTCGACGATTCTGGAAATCATTTGGAAAATGGAACTGAAAATATGGTGGAGGGTGAGGATCTACTAAGGCAAGAGAGCAGCAACAACTCTCATAACCTTGCCAGGAAGCCAGGAAGCATTGGATTCTCCAGTGAGGAATCAGTGACAAAACCTGTTCCAGCTCCTAGGAAAAGGAAAAAAGGAAGGTCCATCCACAACTGCCACACGCAGGAGTAGGAGAGAAACAGCAGGGATACACACTCCTTCATAGGGATGGGTATCGAAAACCGGTTCTTGTTGAGAACAGAAACAGAAAAGTATCTAAGACTTTTGGGATGAGAGCTGTGCTCCCACACAAATCTGTCAAAGCCATGTTGAACACAATCATGTATTTAGGAGTATGAAGAGTCTTCACCAGCCAAAAACCTGAGAGAAGAAAGCCATTACCCAAAACAGTCATGATGTAGACAAAACACAGGAAAGACATAGAAACACTTAACATGAGGGATGTTGGAAAATCCACTGAGATAAAATATTGCAGGGCGAACAAATGTGGAATTAGACTTAGGGTTATTTTCACTGCTGGCTGACTTTTGGCATGATAAGACGTATGCCATCCAGATATGGGCCATGCATGGCATAGATGGCACTGTCTATGTGATGGCATGCCATATCTGGCCTTGATTGTGGTTTGGGTTATGTGGCCCAGGCTCATAGAAAACAGGTCTAGCCCGGATCTGGCATCAAGCTGGCACTTCTGACTGACTGGTGTCATGGCAGGATCATGCCAACCAGATGTGGGCCAGGTCTGGCAATGATGGCACTATTTATGTTCCTATTTTTCTATTTTAGTTAGAAGACCCAAATGCCATGTTGCAATACTTTACTGCTATGGTAGCCAACGTTTCAAATGCAGGTTTGACAAGTTTGTGAGTGTACACTTTATCCAAAACCTACTTTATCCAAAACCTAGTGACGGTTTACTCATCTTTGCCAGCGGGTGGCTATGGCTCCGGAGGTAGAGCAGGTCACTTCCTGATCAGAAGGTTAGTGGTTCGATCCCTGGCTCCTCCAGTCTACATGTCAAGAGTGTGAATGTGTATGAATGTAGTTAGCAAGCACTCATTTAGAGAAAGCGTGTGTTTGCGAGAATGTGGCATGTTGTATAGAGCACTTTGAGTAATCCGGGAGACTAGAAAAGTACTATATACGATTCAGTCCATTCACTGTCTGAACAGAGTTTTCAGGTTACTTTTGCACTGTTTTTCATGTTCTGGCACATGTTGTTATTACATGGCTTGATTAAGGTACACATTAGGCTGACATCTGGGGCCAGAGCTGAAACTGTTCTGGGCACAGGGCCAGCAGTGTGTCTACAACTTGCCCGTGGCTGCACACAACTTAGACATGGCCCACATACCGCAAAGAATGAAGGCCCTTTGGTGGTCCAGATCAGGTTTGCCAGAGGTATTCCACACATGGGCCAGCACAGGACCACCAGTATGTCTGCAACTGGCTTTGTGCTGGCCCATGTGTGGGCCACATCTGGCAAACCAGATCTGGGCCACCAAAGGGCCGTCATTCTTTGCGGTATGTGGGCCATGTGTAAGCACGTTGTGCGGCCAGATCAGGGCCATACCAATTTTGCTATGTGGATTAGCCCTCTCTTCGATTCAGAGATGGTCTTTCCTTTTTCACTTAAATGGTCTCCTTGACTCCCCGCTCAAACCAGCATTCCTCCATGTCCCTGGATGTGTACGTCCTCATCACTAAAAGAGTGGCCACAGGCCTGTAGGTGTGAATAGACTGCGGATTCCTGGCTAGACGAGTTAGCTCTCCTCTGTTGTGCCATCCACTTAACCAGAGGTTATCTGGTTTCCCTGATCTATAAAGCATAGCAATCGTCCTGGCACTTAACAACGTACACTATATTACTCTGTTTGTGTCGGGGGACCCGATCCTTGGGGTGGACCAATTTTTGGTGCAGCATGCTTTGGGGTTTAAAAGCCACAGCTGAGACTAAAGAAGTCACTTGGATGAGTGATGAAACGTTTCTCCCACTGAAAATGCCATGTCCAGATGACCAGATTTCTTCTTTACATTCTGAGATTCCAACTTTACTAAAAGCATGTTACAAAAACATGTTCACATTTCTTTACCTCAAAATGTTTCTGTTTAACCTATCAGTTTGTATGCATAGAATATGGCACTAAAAAAGCAAATACTGTTGCAGTTTCAAAATTTTAGTATTAAACTGTTCTCTTAGTATTGGTTGTGGTGACATCCCCAAACTGCTCAGTATTTGGTTTCCTTCGATCATATCAGACATTTCTGCTGGATCCTATTCAGCTTTAACACTATAGACCAAAATAACCTTCTTAGTTTGGTCCATGTGGCCCTCAGGGGGTTGGGAAGCGTATCTGTAACCAGAAGGTCGCCGGTTCGATCCCCGGGCTCTCTGTCTTGGTCGTTGTGTCCTTGGGCAAGACACTTTACCCTATCGCCTGCTGGTGTTGGCCAGAGGGGCCGATGGCGCGATATGGCAGCCTCGCTTCTGTTAGTCTGCCCCAGGCCAGCTGTGGCTACAACCGTAGCTTGTCTCCACCAGTGTGTGAATGCAAGAGTGAATGAATAGTGGCATTGTAAAGCGCTTTGGGTGCCTTGAAAAGTGCTATATAAATCCAATCCATTATTATTATTATTCTCATATATCTCCCCTGTTAAATATAAAAACAATAAACTTGAATTGAATTTGAATGTTTAATTCTAGCTTTCATGATCTTAATAACAGTTTTTCTTCTTCTGTACTTGCTTATACTCAGTTAATTTCAGTTTGTATGCATTAGGAATGAAAATGGTGAAAACGGTGCAGTGGTTTACAGCTTTTGAGAACTAGGGATATGGACAATACTTTTATTATATCATGTAAGGACATGAGTATATTGATAAAAAGTGCTAACTGCTTTCAAGACAGAAACAATTGCATCATGATTCTAACGCGACTTCAACTCTATTCAAGCATCTGCACAGACCCCAACGAAGCTAGCCAAAAAAACAGAATGATGTTTAAAGTTGAACGCATGCTTACCCTAGCCCATCAGTCAATCCATCAGCTTCAACAGGTAACAAAGGCAGCGATGAACAGCCAGGGTTGCAGCATTCTACCCTTCATTTCTCCACTTCTCCTCAAAGAGGAAGGGTTAGAAGCCACAACACAGTGACCCCTGTGGGAAACTATGGCCCTTTCTCAATATGCGTACTTGTGCGTACTTGCGTTCTCGTGTACTCGTGATACGTCATCAGTCGGAGACCAAGTACTGTTCCAATCCGAAGTACGCATCAAGCCGAGAACGCAAAAAATTCCCGGATGTGTTCTCGCGCCGCCCATTTTATCGAGCATGCATTGGTGGTGACTTGTGTGGACTTGGTACAGCTAAATATCCCAGAATGCATTTCGCAAGACCTCTGTGAAAATGGCCGAGGAGAAGACGCATAATTGTAAGTTAAATACTACTATTGTTGTAATATGCAGTGCATTTTCAATGCATTTTTATGTGAGAATATAGTTATTTAAACTTCGAATATTTAGTCAATTTAACAGCACAGAACCTAATTAAAAATTTCCTATGCTGTTTTCGGAGGGGCCTTGCCCGCCAAATAGCGAGCACAAGAGGTTTGGCATTTTGTTTTGAAATTTCCGCTATCTCTAAAGGCTCTGATTTAAATCACTTTGGCAATTTTAATAGCCAGTCGTTCACACAAATCTTGTACTATCCTGTATAATGTTTAAAAACCTTAAGTTATTTTTACGTTTGTATCAACAGTAAGTTTTAATAAAGCACCTGATTGTTTTGCTGTCATTTTCCCCTACTTTTATTTGCTTGGATTGTTAATATATTAATGCAATATTTGATATTTGATATTTTAATCAAGGGACAAGTGCGGAAACACAGGCTCTCATTGAGTGGCGGGCGGAAAATGAGAGCCTTTTTACAGGAAAGAGAAATTCCTGCAAGACTGGATGGGAGTAAGTACTGACTGCTTTTGCTGCTCCCTGTTTTCTAGGGAAGGATTAGAGGAGCACATCTTATGATAACTAGCTATCGAAGTGACAGTGCAACATTCTTTTCCCTCAGGGACTTTGTTAGCTCTTCAGGCCTGGCCATAACAGCTAAGCAAGCACAAAAGAAATGGAACAATCTGAAGGCCAAATACAAGGTAATGTACCTGTTCCTATCTGATTTCTTAGACAGGTTTAAAAAAAAACCTGTTTACCATTCCTGAAATGTAAGGCCCTGTTTTTTGTTTTTGTTTTTTGTTTGTTTTTGGTAATTAAATGTACTTTGCCATTTAATAATAGAGTAATTGTATCTGTGACAATATAGCAATTAATACATATTTTCAGGAGCTTAGGGACCCACCCACAGGCAAGGGAGTAGAGGAAGGTAGCCCGACTGCCGCCACCTGGCAGTGGTACAAAATGATGGATGCTGTGCTCCAGGGGCAGCACTCAATAAGTCCACCCCTGGTAGTTGCAGCAAACCTCACATCCACTGCAGGTGGTGCAGTCAGCACTCCAGCCTCGTCCCCTTCTACCGAAGTGTCGAGGAAGAGCCAGAGGAAGAGGCCCAGGGACAGCCAGGCTGTACTTCTGTTTCTAAAAGACCAGGCGGAAAGAGAGGAAGAGAGAGAGACAGGCGCTGACTAGGGAGGAAGAGAGGGAGAGGGCAGCTACTGTAAGGGCAGACCGATATCTATCACTGTTTGAAAAACTTGTCGAAAAATTTTAAATAAAGCAATTTAAATCTCAATAATGAAGTGAGGTTTCTGCTGCATGTGCAACAGAGAATCTCTTTAGTCAAAGTAAAACATCATTTAAACAAGTGTAACAGTTACAATAACTTTTAACATTGAATTCAACCTATACAACCGTGAGCGCACAAGCAAATATACAAAAACGAACACTAATGTACACTATTTACAAGCTGAACAAATAAAGATGTATTTTAACTAATTAACTTAACTAACTAACACTAATTTGGAAAAAAAAATATGATTTGAATTTACTTTTTTTTTTAACCAACAGTTTAAAATAGGCTTTTTCTTTTGGCCTTAGCTATGGGCAGAAATCTGTGCCATCAGAAACTGAATTTGAATAAGTTAAATTTGAATTTGAATTGCTCAGATTGAATCTGAATTGTAACTTGAATAAATGCTTTTGAAAACTGAATTTGAATTAGTCTAATTTGAAATTGAATTTATGGTTTGAAAATGATCATCACTAAATTGAAATTGAATTTTATATTTTGAAAATGAATTGATTTGCTTTGAAACTGCATTTTATCCTTTAAAAATTCAGCTCTCGAATAATTTCAGTTTCACTTCTCACCATTCAGTTTCAGTTCTACAATTCAATTTCAGTTCCAAAATTCAGTTTTTTGGAACTTACATCCGGTTCCGGTTCAAGCGCAGATTAATAGAACTACGTTTTACTAGCGGACCGAAAGTGTTACTGACGGGAATCTACAGCGTCGTGAGCTGAATTAAGACTTCAGAAGTCATTCGTCATGTTGAATGACCAGCGGATAAACTCTCAGGTTGGTAATAAATGTGTTACATGTATAAGAACAAGCGTCATGTTAACAAATGATACCCGTAAGGTAACTTTTATGCTTATTGTAGCTGCTAGCTAAAAACGCTAATTTAGCGTAGTTTGCCCTGAATTCAGCTTTGACAAACAAATATGATCGACTGTTTCTAGTAGAATTCCAAAGTTGTCATCTTGTACCCTCTCAGAGTACCCCCTCTGTATGCTTGCAGAGACCCCTACAGTAGGGAAACATGCAAAACGGTGTCCAAACCTCTGTATTTTAGCTTTATTTATGTCTTGCACAGCATCCCAACTCTTTAGCTAACTTAATAACTTTAGCTAAAGTGAATAGTTAGTGTAATTCATTAGTGCAGCATTACTGGATCACCTCTGTTTGAAGTGATATAATATGATATACAACTATCACTGTGTTTAACTACCATAATAATTCTTAGGGTACTGAGTGCATGCTTAATTAGATTTTTTATTTTTTTTTTAAAACATACTGCTCCATTAATATGTTTGACAGGCTGAAGTTGTCGGGTCACCTCCTAAATCGACCATCTTTCACAGGTGTTTTGTGCCAGAAATGGAGTGTCCACTGAAGACTGAAGATACTGAATCTCTACGCCTTGCCATTGATCCCTCTTGTGCCTTCATCTAGACAAGAGACAAACTTAACCACTCTCATATGCTCTGTACCTACATCACCTTCCCTGACAGTCGTAGCTTGGCTCATCTGAGGGTGAAATTATAAGAATGTGTTATTTTGCAAAGTGCTCTCCAGGGTTCCTAAATAAAATATGGCATTGAAGTCATTTCTTTTGAATTAATCCCTTCTTCTGAAATATGAGAACCTCTCCTGGTTTTAATGGCACTTTGGATTTCCTTACTTTCTGTTCCACTTCTAAACCCAAATAGATGCTGACAAGCTGCCACAGTAACATGGAAGAGGGAAAGAAGTTGGAAAGGACTACTACAAATAAACCTAATGCCTAACAATGTAAAATAAGAACAATAATAATAATAATAAAGATAAAAGATGAAGTAACAAGTTTTTAGTTTATTCCAAATGATCATCCAGATGTCTGTGACATGTGATGACAAACACCATAATGGAAGGCCTTAGTCATCACATGCTTAAACTCATATTTTTGCATATGCTGAACAGGCAGTCAGACATGCTGTAACTGTGGGGTAGAAAACAGCATGAACACCATACGGCAGGGGTCTCAAACTCCAGTCCTCGAGGGCATGGAAAAGTTGCATGACACTGGCCCTTGAGGACTGGAGTTTGAGACCCCTGTCATATGGAATATGACAGGTGTGGTTGAACTGCATGAAGACAGAAGTTTCTCTTCTCTTCTGACAGGACAGGAATGTGGCCTTGTCCTGTGAGCCACTGTAAGGATGTACTTAGAGTAGAACTGGACTGTCACTGGCCTCAGGCTCTTCACCCTTTTCAAAGACAAAGCAGTCATTTAGATAAAATATTAGATATTGTTTACCTGTAAATGCACAAAGTAAATTTAGAAATGTAATTATTGTCAAGAGTGAACAAGCACTGATAGTGTAATCTACAGCTGTGGCCAAACGTTTAGAGAATGAGAAGTGTTGTTTGCTTATTTACAAAGTTTGCTGTTTCAGTGATAGTTGTATATCATATTATATCACTTCAAACAGAGGTGAGCCAGTAATGCTGCACTAATGAATTACACTAACTATTCACTTTAGCTAAAGTTATTAAGTTAGCTAAAGAGTTGGGATGCTGTGCAAGACATAAATAAAGCTAAAATACAGAGGTTTGGACACCGTTTTGCATGTTTCCCTACTGTAGGGGTCTCTGCAGGCATACAGAGGGGGTACTCTGAGAGGGTCCAAGATGACAACTTTGGAATTCTACTAGAAACAGTCGATCATATTTGTTTGTCAAAGCTGAATTCAGGGCAAACTACGCTAAATTAGCGTTTTTAGCTAGCAGCTGCAATAAGCATAAAAGTTACCTTACGGCTATCATTTGTTAACATGACGCTTGTTCTTATACATGTAATACATTTATTACATGTTTACTTAAATTTGTGATTAAAACACAATATGAACTTCGATGGCTTTCTTAAGTGTGTATTTCTGACCATTTGCATGACATACAAATGTCCTGTTTGTGTTGTTAAGTTACTTGACAATTCACTTGTCTTTGGAGAGTAAAGCTTGTTTCAGTACTCCACAGTGATATCTTTGTTAAACTGTATAGTTTATCAAGGCACGTCTCTCCCTCATCTTCATCCTGGCTCTTCTCTCCCGGATCCGTCTTCTCAGTTGCGCTGTTTCGGTTTCAGTCTGAAGGTACAGAATGCCGGCAGCAACTGCGACAACCACCTGATCCATTTTCCTTTTTTCTCTTTTCCTTTCCTTATCTTTTTACTGACCAGATCAACCACTGATACCACAAACTATTCCCGCGATTATTTCCCGCCGGTGGCTCTTTATATAGGCGCACATCTTGCTATAGTGCAGGTAAAGTAGTTAAAAATATTTTTCATGTATTATTTTTTCAATGAAAACACACAGAGTAATGTTTATATGTAATTTTATTTCATTCTTTATTGATAGTGGAGCAGCCGATCCAGCCTGGTGATGTTAGCCTGACCTGTGACATCATCAAGTACGCTGGTGTTCCAATTGTACAAATCGCGAGTCCGTGCTCGCGTTCTCGGCGAGTTCGTACTCCCGTGCGTTCTCGGCGAGTACGTACTCGCGTACTTGAGAACTGAGAAAGGGCCTATGTCTTGGGGACAAGCACCCCAATACAGGAAGTGTATATTAGCTCTCTGTTTAAACATCTCTCGTAATCTCCAGCAGGCAATTCAGAGTTCAGATGGAGCTGATGGGTGAGGGAACTTGCCCAGTTCTAACTACCTCTGTCTCCCAGGTGTCTACCTTGTTGCCTGTACTACTAAAAGCTGGGAGCCTTAGCAGCCTTGCTGCTGGGCCTGGTACCTATAAGCTATTGTAGCTGAGATATAATATACTGAGTGTGAACATTCTCAAAACTGTATTGTATATAGTTTATTTTTTTTGTTGTGTAAATTTAATTTTTGTAAAACTAAGGTTCCACATGTCACTGTTGAAGTGGGGCATGTGTGGGGGTTCCCAGCCAGAGCTGCATGGACTCCACACTGGTAAGGCACACTTTCTGTAGCTCCTCTCCCTGTACTAAATTATACGTTTAAATTTGGTGTATTTTTCTTTACTAAGTATTAGTTCTTATGGCTAAAGGCCCCCAAAGTGTTTTTGATTACTTTGAACGAGGAAAATAGTAATTGGAACTAGCTTTTATCTGTTACACCATCCGTTTATGTGTTCCTCACTTGTGCTAAACAGGGATGAGGAGAGGCCTGCTGTTGCTGTGTGACACTGATTTTGCTGAACCACTTTGTCTTTTAGGTATGTGTAAATGTACAGGTTTTGTTTTATGTGTATAATGAGTTTTAATGATCTGATTCTGCACATTGAATAGTATTTTCAGCCAAGTTACATTTGTTTGAATATTTTGTAACTGATCCATCTTAGTGGGGATTTAAATATTACAAGTTATTATTAGTGGCTTATTTTTGACTACACCTTGCTTCATATTTGTCTCTGTTTTACCCCACTATTACATTTGATTTTAAAGTGGCTGTTAAAGTTGATTTTAAAGTGGTTGTAGAGAAACCACACCATTGTTTTGATAGTTTGTATTTTCTTTTACATATTGTGGGCCAGAGCTGCATGGACTCCACACTGGGATGAGGAGAGGCCTGCTGTTGCTGTGTGACACAACGCATTCAACCGTTTGAAATCTGGTACACTATACCTGTTACTGCAGATCCCCTCTAGATAGGTGCACTTGGAATATAATTGCATACAGTTTAGTGGCCTGAACAGTAGGCCCCAGGGGTCTGTTAGTTTTAAAGGGCTAGAGTAACCTGTAAGAGCTATTCACACTAATACTGATTAATACTTAGATTTTAACCTTTATTGAATATTCCAATAAACACTCTGGAAACATAGAAAACAATGAAACACTACCTCAAAGATCCAGTACCATGACAGTAATACTATGTACTGCTACTTTCAGAACCTTTAGCATTTAGCACTTAGTTCCTCCTATGCCAATCGGGCAGCTAACGAGCGGTGACGGCTTCCGCTTCGTTCCAGGCAATGTCGACGGATCTCAGATCATCCATAAATGATCGACGCCATGTGATCTTTGGTCGGCCTTGCTTTCGCTTGCCAGTGCGTGGGAGCCATGTAATGGCGATCTTGGCCGGGCGATAAGGGAGTAGACTTAAAATATGGCAGTACAATGGTACTTTCAGTACCATTGATATTTATTTAGACTGTTTTTCTCCAATTGAGTTAATTTCAGTAATCACTTTCTTCAAACCATCAATGCGTCTTTTAGACTCCATTCCTACAAGACTCATCAAGGGAGTCCTTCTGTGATGGACCGAGCAGTGAAGGAAACTTAGGCACAGGTTAAAGTCCAAAAAAAAAGATTTTTTTATTTAACCCAAAAAACATAATTGGTTAAATCATGCAAAAAGAATCAAAATCTTGGGCCCATAAAAGAGGTCAAAATAACAAAACTCTACTCAAAGTTGACAACACAACTGATAACTCAAACAAACTGACCTAACTTAATGAGACAAAGGGGAAACTTAAATAGTGGCTGATCAGCCCACAAAAACAGGAGAAGGGGTAAAACACACAAAACCTAACTAAGCCAAACATAATGAACTCCAATTCCCCCCCATGGTCCTGAGTTATGGCATGAACCAATTTGTAGTCTTCCTTTAAAGCTCGCTCCGCCCCTTTTCCACCTCTTGGCTCCTTAATCAAGGGACTGGAACAGCTGCAACTAAGGTAACTCAGAAAACAAAAAATTAATCATACATAACAGTGTAAACTAAAATGTGCGCACTTATTTTAGAATGCAGTGTTATGTGGATATGTGAATTAACTCTAAACCAAAACCAGTTATTTATTGTCCTGTAAATAAATTCCTATATTTAAAGAAAGAAATGTGAATGCAATGTTACTTATAAGCCTCTACACTAACATGGTGGGTATTACCACTGTGTGGCTGTAAGTGCAGCCATCACACCTTCCATTAATTAATGTTTCAAACTTAAATATGATCAACCTATCTCTAATAATCGGCTATGTAGCACAGGCCTTTAAGCTGGCAATAGTTAAACCCTTAAAAAAGCCATCACTTGACACAGCTGTCTGAGGTAATTATAGGCCAATTTCAGCCCATCCTTTTATCTTAAAAATCTTTTTGATGAAAAAATTGTAAAACAGCTAACTGATCATCTACAGAGGAAAGGATCATTTGAAAAATTTCAGTCAGGTTTTAGAGCTCTGCACTGTACGGAAACAGTTTTAGTGAAGGTTACAAATGATCTTCTCATGAACTCTGACAGTGGATGCATCTAGGTGCTTGTCCTGAGTACAGCATTCAATACCGTTGACCACAATATTTTACTAAAGAGATGAGAACATGCCATAGGTATTAAGGGTATTGCACTGCAGTGGTTGAAATCATATCTGTCTAATAGGCTCCAATTTGTTCATGTAAATGGAGAGGCCTCTTCACTAGTGATGTGTCGGTGGTGAACAAAACGCCTCACGGTTCACACTGCAGGTCTTAATGCTCAATTCCGATTTTTTGATCAAATCTGATTTTTTTTTGTCTGCTTGTTCACACTACAAATAAAATGTGACAGCAAACGCGCTCTAGTGTGAACTCTCAAAGCGGCCCGTATGTGCAAAAGAAGACGTCACTCACAACGCGCTCTGTTTAGACCCAGAACAAACAGTATTGTTTGACTGATGGTCCTTAATATAAAGACTTGTTTCGGACTTTACGTTTCCAAATTTTGCTTTAAGTTATAAAGTTATTTTGTTATTTACAAATGGCCTAATAATTATCCTTATTGCTGTTTTAGAGAGGAGCGGTGCTTCAAAGGATAGTTGCAGATTTCTGTCAGAATCTGCAGATTATACAGTATAAATAAAATGTTCACGTTTCTCCAACGTTGTCTTCCCAACAGTTTCACTAACATCTACACCGGATGGCCAGGAAGCGTTCGCGATGTCTTCTCGGGCGCTTCTCCGGCGCTGATAATTGGCATGTGTCTTGTGTCAGTGACGTAAAAGACAGATTTAATGTGACATGACCGTTCAAACAGCAGTCACTTTCTAAAACATCAGATATGTATCGGATTCAGTACCACATATGAAAGTGACCCAGATCAGATTTGAAAATATCGGTTTTGTGCCGTTCACACTGTCATACCATGATCGGATATGGGTCGCATAGGGTCAAAAAAGTCAGATTTGATGCGCTTTACGAACGTAGCTTAACAGTCGGCTCTTTGAAGTGAACGAAGAGAGAGCCGTGGGTTTTTTTTTTCGTTCTCTCACCCTCTCTCTCTCTCCCACTTCACGCAGCACGTGACCCTTGTGTTTGTGCTGAGCTGAGGGGGGAGGGGCGGTAGTTACACTCCCAATAGCACAGGAACAGAGCAGAAGAGAGAAAGAAAGAGAGCCAGAGGCAGCAACAAGAGACAACATCATCACATTAGAAAGGTATAGTAATCATCCACAACTATTTTCAGTTGCGGATGATAAAGGATTCAGAAAAGTTTATTCATGCAGTGAATCCTGTGTATGCAATTTCAAGCAGGAAAACACTCTCCCAAAAAAATCATCCCAGGCCTATATGACAGAGAACGTGCATTTTCTTTTTGTTTTGCATATTTTAATTTATATTTCATTGTGTTCTGGTTTGCAGTGTTTTGTGTTGTTTCACTTTAAATTTGTTTAAAAGGACAAAGCTGAACATTTAGATAGTTAAAAGTTGAAATGTAAATAGTTGCTTTTTGTATTTTATAATTTATTTTTTACATTTTTGTGGAGTAACCGGTCGGAGCGGCACGCTCCGTTTTGCATAACTATTTTTAAATCCCTGTACAACACATAAGCTAGCGCAATAAAAAATTTTTCATATGAAACCGGAGGAGTTGTATTTACATTTTATGCCATCAGGATGTCCTAAGTCCCAGTTTCCTTCCACATATGGCCTTGCAAAAATTTCGGAAAAAGCATTTGCAGCAACAAAAACATAATATTCCAGAAACAGGCTTTGCCGATCTGATCAGCTGCTCATAACACTTCCACGTTGGAATAGATGTCAGCATGAACTCTCGCTTGTCCACCATTACCTGCCCGAAACCGGAAGTGATGTCATTTTCATGGAAAATATAGTTTTTCACCTTCGGGGCCTTATAAGCTTATACTGATGTTTTTTAAAGTAATGTTTGACTTTATGCTTTTCTGTATAGTTTCGGGGATGCTTAGAACTCAAATTGCACAGCTGGAAATAGTTTATTTTGATGCACATGCTGTTTTCTTTGCAAATTTGCATTAGAATATTTATTTTCAGTTTTCCTGCAGTATATAAAAATTGGTGTATCTCAAAAATACAACTATGAAGACACTCAAAATAAATTTCCTGTGGTGGGAAACTATTTTGTGCAACTTTTTTGTATTTATAGTTTTGAGGGATAAACCTCTTAAATTTCTCTAACTAGAAATACATGTAGAAAAAAAAAAAAACTAAAACAATTTTCAATTTTTTTGTAGTTTATTGCACTTTTTTGCAATTTATGTAGTTACTATAGACTTAATGCTTACATATTATTAAAATTTGGGATATAACAGTTGTATTGATGTATAGCAACTTAAAATGCTCCCAAAAATGGCACTACAGCATGTAAAAATATAAAGATAAGCTCTGGCGGACTTGGCTCTATGATAATACAAAAGCCCTGAGTCACAGACTCAGGACCATGACATCCTTGGATGATAAAAGGCAGTCCTTGTTGTCTCCTTTGCATGAGACTCAAAGGAGAGTCTTAAAGGGATAAATAAAAGCATATTTATATATAAATATATATAAATAAAAAACATGGTTTTTTTTTTACATTAGTAATTCATTTTGTGCATAATTTTATATTTTTGTTGATAATAAATTAATTAAAGCAGACCTTCCCAAAGTGTGGGATCGCAGAGCCATTGCAGGGGGGGGCGCGGCATGAAAAGGGAAAAAACAAAACAACGTTTGGACACCGCTAGCACGGGGCGCCCACACAAACGCAAAGCAGGAGATGAAGTATCGCTGAATACGTTTCCAAACCAACTTCATTCTAAGCCAAAGACTAGAAAATATGGTGAAGCATGTCTTCCCTTTGGTTTCACCTGCACAAGTGCCAAGATAGGTCTCCTCAGCAGAATTGGTTTTCCCTGCGTCGAGAGCACGCGCTGGGCTCTTCAAATCACGGACAAACAGTATCCCACATTCTTGATTTTTAGTTCACAAACACTTCTTGTAATAAATAACTACTCCTGACATTTTGGAGATATTAGCTCTTTATACAGTAAAGTTACAGCGGGATACAAATAATATCAGGCTGATCCTGCCACGATTTGTTCCCCCTGTCTAAATCATGGACAAACAGTATCCCACAGTTGTTTATGTTTTTAAACTCATTTTGCACAGAGAGGCATTTTTTGAAAAATGTATTGATAGCAATGTTGAATATTATTACACAGGTAAAAAAACAACTACATGTAAAATAATCACACCATGACACCTCTGCCTTTCTAAATAGAGGGACAGTAACTGCGTGTGTATGTAAGCGTGTAAAACCTGAAGATAGAGGCAAAATACTGTTAATCTGACTATCTGCCATTCTGCAATTCATCTCCTGTAAACAATAACGTGGCGCACAGCGTGACGTGGAAAAAGGCACATACCTTTAACGTTGCGTGACGAACTCTGTATTCCTCGTCCACACATAAACCCAAAGAAGGAGTTTTAAAAAATCTCTGTTTACGGTGATTCCAAACGCCGTTTATTTTAGTTTATTTTCTTACTACCTACAGATTACTTGTATTTGCTTAATTGTTTACTAAACAATAGCATACTTTTTTTTCAGTCTTTTTTCAGTCACTTAGATGTCACTTAGATGAGTGATGAAAAATTTCTTAAATTAAACATTTTCTAAAACAGTGGACAAATGCTGAAATAGTGTTCACTCAGAACACAAGAAAATGAAGTTACCAAACATCCTTTCTTTGAGAAAATGCAGTACTGCTGCATGGTACTGCACTGTGGAAACACAAAGACAAAACTTAAGTAATCAAGAAATAAAAAACAATATCTTTTTCTGAAAAGGCAGAGGAATCAAGATACACTCACACATGATTTATATGTAGAGAAGAAAGAACTCTCTCATGTAAACAACATGTATTAAAAAAGTTTCACAATAGGACTACACCTGTTAAAAGAACCTGTTAAACAACAACCCATGGTGATGTATGGTGACTCATATGTGTAAGGACATTCTTGTAAAGGAAATTCTTTACATGGTTTTATTTCTTGCTGAAATGAAAGTGAATACATGGTGCCAGCCATGCAACTTCTTGGTTAGCAAAACATACTGACATGCACAAGTTTAGAAAGATTTTCACAACTGAATGTCTTTTAAAAAAGAGAATCGGGACCTAAGTTTTTATTCATTAAATATATTAATATTTTCTCATGTAACCATTAAATTAGACTGTAATAAATGTACTGTAGTAAAAGCATCACTACAATTTTTTTTTTATAACTGATTGGGGATTAATTGTAATAAAAAAAACACTTTCAGTTTAATTTTGTAAAAATTTGTTTTCAGACATTTTGTGAAAAGCAGCTCAGTTTGCACACATTTATTTTCTTTTTGAGGGCCTAAGATGAGAGGAATGCATGTGTGTGCATGACGAAAACATAAAGTACATACACACGTAATTTGTTTTGTTTTGTTTAAATTATGTGTTAAGCTTGTAAAATAATTTATCTAAAATATACTATTATTTTATATGATATTCAACATTTTATGTAAACATGATATACAGTAATGAACACATAACACATTATTATTATTTCTAAATATTATAGCACATATATTGAGCAGGTCAATAGTTGTAGTTTATTTGCTAAAAGAAAGTCTACTGTAATAGTCTAAGTAGAGGCATATGATTCACCATTTTGTGACTGTATTGCTAACATTATTTCTTTTACAAAGCTTTTTTTATTGCATTTTTCACTACTTCTCTCTTTAAAGCATATACAATAGGATTGAGCAAAGGTGGTATGGTGTGTGTCAATGTGTAATTTATCATTCTAGCATTAGGATCAATGTAGAAGGCCATTGCAACTATGTTAGTAATTCCAACTGGCAAGAAGAAAATGACCACAAGGATCAGGTGAGAAGTACAAGTTTTTAACGCTCTGACTCGTTCCTCTCTTGAAGTAGTCCTCCTCAGTGCTATGGGAATACAGATATATGTGACTACTATGAATGCTAGGGGAATGATGAGAATTATAATGACTAGGGAAAACGCTAACTTGAAATTTAAAGATGTATCATTACAAGCTAGATGATAAACTGGTCAATGATCACAATAAAAGCTGTTTATTACTAAAGATCTACAGAATGAAAGACGATTAAGAAGCCCAACCATGGTTGCAATTGCACTCACCAAAAAAATCCATACAAACAGCAGAATAACAGCAATTGATGTTTCAGTAACAATACTATGATACCTTAAAGGGAGACAAATTGACTTTTATTATATCAAGATAGCACAAGAGTGTGATGATCAAAATGGTGACCGCTTCCGGGACAAAAACAACTGTATTATGATGCTAAAACAACTTCTACTCTATTCAAGAATCTGCACAGACAGCAACTTAATGCAAAGCTAGCTAAGAAAGCAGAATGTTGACCCCAGCACATCATTCAGTCCAACACCGTCAACGGGTAACAAAGACAGTGATGAGCAGCCCGGGTTGCAGCATTCTACCCTTTATTTCTCAATTTGATGTTAGATGTTAGAAGCCATGGCACAGGGAAGAGAGGCCACAAGAGAGGCCACAAGTGCTACTTATGCAAAATAATTTATCGCACAGGCAGTTTTTTTTCATCACATGCACAGTACAGCCCTGTGTATGCTGCTCTAACACTGTCCACAAACGTAACAGGGCTGGCTGCTTTAAACTTAATTTGTGATTCAAAATGAACCAAGAAGTAGAAATAGAAAAAGGAATATTTTGGATTGGCATAATTACATAATTATACATCAATATATGGGCATCTTTATATTAATATAACTAGATATATTATCTATAGATAGTGTATATATGTGCATATACAAGAACAAATACATTTGATGAAATATGATAAGCACTCGCTTCCTCTTACTTCTTTTCAAATAGGAAATGGTTCATATTTTCTTAGTGGAATTTATTGCCTGAGGTCTGAATGATAAGTTTTGTTCATTGTGTTTATATGATGGCTTTCTTTCAGATTTTACATATGTCATATAGAAGAACCCATAGTCATATATTCATATGTTTAGGGACATTGTTGCTAAACCAATTATTTTTTTACTTCCTGATCAAATAAAGGTGAATACACAGTTCCAACTGTCCTCCTGGTTTTTATATTTAAATATATAACTTAAAAAAAATCAGGTACATAAATTCAACTTTCATTCATTCATTGCTTTTTTAAAACTTTTTTTCAAGGGTTGTGGGTGTTAAAATTATTTTCCATACAATATACAGTATTCAAAACATTTTGTGTAAACATGATATACAGTGAAGAACATAACATAATACACTATTTCTAAATGTAATATTATAGCACAAATAGCTAGAACTTGTTTTTTTTTTTTTTTAAGTATACTGTAATAGTCCC
Source organism: Perissodus microlepis (assembly GCF_051167445.1). Taxonomy (NCBI): domain Eukaryota; kingdom Metazoa; phylum Chordata; class Actinopteri; order Cichliformes; family Cichlidae; genus Perissodus; species Perissodus microlepis. The sequence goes on along the minus strand of NC_140470.1, from coordinate 18,140,782 downwards.
AAATGGGTCAATATAATAGAAACATTTGGTTCACCATTTTGTGACTGGACTGCTAATATTATTTATTTTCCAAAGCTTCTTGACTGCATTCATTACTTCTTCTGTCTTTAAAGCATATACAATAGGATTGATCAAAGCTGGTATGGTGTGTGTCAAAGTTGAGTTTATAATTCTGGCATTAGGATGAAAGTAGGAGGTCCTTACAGCAATGTTTGTACCTAGAAATGGTAGGAACAAAATAGCAACAAGGATCAGATGAGAAGTACAAGTTTTCAGTGCTTTAAGTCGTTCCTCTCCTGATGCAATTTTGCTCAGCGCTATGGAAATGCAAACATAAGTGCAGGCTATGAATATTAGCGGAATAAAGGCTCCTATACTGACAACAACCTGTGCCATAATGATATTTAAAGATGGATCATTACATGCCAGACGATATATTGGTCCATGATCACAGAAAAAGCTGTTAACCACAACAGAGTCACAGAAGGAAAGACGATTAATAAGCCCAACAACTAATGTTGTTAGACTCAACATAACAAGCCATATAAACAGCAACATTGATGTAATAGATGTTTTAGTCACAATGCTATGATACCTTAAAGGGAAACAAATTGCTATAAGTCTGTCATATGCCATCGTGACAAGTGTCCATGACTGCACACCTCCAAAAAACAAAACAAAGAACATATAACTTAAACAGGCATCATAAACAATGTATCTCCTGTCAAACAGAAATGTATCTAATAGTTTTGGGATGAGAGCTGTGCTCCCACACAAATCTGCCAAAGCCATGTTGAACACAATCATGTATTTAGGAGTATGAAGAGTCTTCACCAGCCAAATAACTGAGAGAAGAAAACCATTACCCAAAACAGTCATGATGTAGACAAAACACAGGAAAACATAGAAATATTTAACATGAGGGATGTTGGAAAATCCACTGAGATAAAATATTGCAGGGCGAACAAATGTGGAATTAGACTTAGTAGTGGCTTTTTCTTCTGAGTCCATTACAAATAGGTTTCCTTAGTCATAAAAATCACAGATAAAAGCATATAACACAAAGTGAAGCATCTGATCCAAAGTTGCTGTAATGAAATTTTGCCCAAACTACATAAGCAGTGCACTAAAGTGAGGCGTCTCATGACCAACCTGGTATTTGTATTTTACCTCTAAGACTGTGATGCAGCAGAAGCAAGTAACTTTGTCACATGGCCATTAATTGGGTAGATTAATGACCATCTTATTTTCTACTCACTGGGTGGCAAAAAAAAAAAAAAAAAAGTAAAATTCCAGCAGCTCAGGTTTCAGTGTAATATAATAAAATTATATAAATTTAACATCACATAAAAATACTTAGCTTTTCAGGAGGTAACATTGGGAAGATTATTGTAGATCAGCATGATAAATTAAAATACAGATGCTTTAGCTTTAAATCAACGTTAAATCGTAAATTTAACAACTGTACTAACAGATTTTTCATGTTATTTTACATTAAATATGTTAATGCGCTCTCTTTAATTTTTGCATTTATACTGATATTTCATGCATCCAAGGAATAGCGCCAAGAAACTAGAATCTAAGTCATGACAAAGGAAGGCAAGGTAAGGCATACTTGAAGATGTTCAAGTTAAACAGGTTAAAACCTAAATCTTTCATTTAGTCTGTTTTCTTTACATAATAAGTTCAATTACCATTGTTCTTTGAAAAATATAGTTAACTAATATGCATATTGTATACCTGGCTCTATAGTTGCAATCAAAGCTTTGACACAGTTTTCATTGAAAAAAAAATTTAATCAATCGCAAAATAAAATGTGTCACTATGAATCTAACTGTAAGAAACATCCTTAGCAACATAAGCGTATGTGCCCCAGTAAAAGTAGACTAGTGCCAACAAATTCATTTAAATTATTTGTTAGGATCCCTGGGTTTTTAGACCCAGGGTTTTGTATTTACAGTTCTTTTGGGTTTTGTGATTCCTTGTTTATTGAGAATCTCTTATGCTGTTTGACTCTTCTCGTGTATAAATAATATACTATAGTTTCCTTTATAATTAATTTTATCCTTTGCAGTCTCTGTTCATATTCTGCTTCTTCTTTCCTGTTTTATTGTGAAAGTCTTTTGTCTTGTGTGTCTTATGTAGAGTTTACTTCCCTTGTCTTGTTATTCCTCAATATTCCCGATTTGCTTCGGGTGTGTTTCCTATGTGTCTCCAGTTCTCCTCCTGTATATACTGTCTCAGTCTTCCTTTGTCCTGATTTAGAGTGTACTGCTCAGTTCCCCAGCGTTATTCTGTTGCCTGGTCCAATTGTGTCTCAGCTCTCTAGTGCAGGGGTAGGCAACTTGAGTGCCGGTGTCCTGCAGGTTTTAGATCTCACCCTGGGTTAGCACACCTGAATCAAATGATTAGTTCATTACCAGGCCTCTGGAGAACTTCAAGACATGTTGAGGAGGTAATGTAGCCTTTTAAATCAGCTGTGCTGGATCAAGGACACATCCAAATCATGCAGGACTCAAGACCTGGAGTTGCCTTCCCCCTGCTCTAGTGAATTTTATAGTTTGCATTTGTTTTTTCGGTTTAGTTTCATGTTTTGCATCATGTGGTTTTCATATCAGTTCAATAAATGGCTTGGCTTTAGTTAACCCCCACCTGCATCTGCATTTTGGATCCTCACACAATGCATCCTGAATTTATTTACATCATTTATCTATTATATAAAATTTAATGTACCATGTAAGGGAGTGTGGTAATTATTTATTATTAAACGATTTGGTTATGTTTGCAACATTAAAGTCTCTCACATTAACCTCATGTCTCAGGGCAGTCATCTTAGTCTATATACCGATTAAGATAACTATCTATTATCATTATTATTATTTATGCTCCTGTTTGATTATGATTGTGAAGTGTGAAGTGTCATCCAAATAATATTGTCATGGACCCGGTTCCGGGTACTCGGGGTCCGTGAACAGTGTGGACCTTTATTATTATTATTATTATTATTATTATTATTATTATTATTGGATGTTTGTTTGCTGCACTATGCTCTTGTGTTCCATGCTGGTGTGTGTACGTGTGTGTGGCTGGAGGATGAAGGACAGCCACCTGCAGGCCTGATCGGTGTGGCCCTGCCAGCTGCTGGTCACGCCTAGGTTCCCACACACCTGCTTCTGATCAGGCTCGTCGGGGGAGCTACTTAACAGAGCGATGGAGCTTCCTCCGGCGCAGGATCGTTGAGTTAGACTCCATGTCAGTGTCTCAAGTACTGTTAAGTGTATGCCTGCTGGAGTCGGTGCCATAACGGCTGCGTCTGTTGTTTTTTCCTCAGGAGAGCGGAACACGGGACTGCAGGACGCACAGGGTGTGCGTAGGCACAGGAGCAGAGAGCACGGAATACCAGCACTTGGGAGAAGGCACAACACAGGAGTTGAGGGAGCACTCTGGAGACTTATTGCGTGGTGTACATTTACCCCCACTGTAAATAAATGCACTGTTCATTGCACTAAGTCCAGCGTTTGGGTCCTTTCTCCAACATCCCCCACGGCTTGCCCTGGCAAGCCGCGACAGAACGATCCTGCCAGATGGACCCTGCGGACTTTTCGGAGAGGTTCAGGAGGGAGGTGACAGAATAATCCCACCAACCACCATGGACCCAGCGGACTCGGGAGTCGCCATGGAGGAGGTGGGGTTACTGCTGAAGCGTAATCCCGGCTGTTGATCCACACAAAAGACACATACAGGTAGTGTTTTTTGACAATTACCTCTCCTCCACTACCTTCTCTATGAGCTTTCTGGACATTGCAAAACTAATTGAAATTGTAACTGTGCTGAGGGCAAGCTCTAGCTTTGAACTGTTTGGTTTGGGCTGTCTGGGCAAGGAGGATGCGGCTGCCTCCCTGGCAGCCCTTGCTGCCTGGTTTTTTCTTAATAGGCGGAGGGTTTTCCCACCGCCGCTTGCTGCTCACCTATTGGACCCTCCACTGCAAGGAAGACGGCGCCCTGCTCCATCTCCTCTCACTCCTTCAATGGCCTCTGTGTCGGCAGACCAAGGACCGGCAGTGCTGGTCACCACAGTGAGTAAACCGGACCCTGTCATTTTAATTAATCCAGTCACAGATGAACAGGGGTCAGGTTCCTTTGCCCCGCCATCACGAAAGAGACGGCGCCGGCGTCATCTTCGTCAAACCGAAGCTCACCTCACTCCTGTGGTTTCGGAAGAACCAGCTGACTCTGGACTAACCGCACAAGGAGCCGCAGTGAGTGAAACGGACTCTGTTTTCGGTAAAGACGTTTTTGTTATGAAAACAGAGATAGCTTCGTCTAAACCTAGGGACTGTGCCCAGTCAGTTAACAACAAAACTGGGCTCGCAATGGAGGATAAGCTTAAAAGGTCCGCATTGCAAGAGAGTGGAGGTGGGCCGAAGCTAATTCTGGGTCGTTTATTAATGTGAGGAGTAGTGATGATTGTTTTTCGGGTGCTGGATGCGGAGCCTTAATTTCTGAGCCAGTTAGCTCTGAGACGGTGGTGTGGCAGCTATCTGGACAGAAGTAATATATTTGGATGGCAAAAGTAAACACGTAACTGGGAGATGAATTCATGCAGAGTTTGCACATTTGAAATTTTTGGGGGACAAAAGAATTATGAAGGAACACATACACAATTTAAAATCTACCAATTCATTTTTTAATTGGGGATTTTTAATTTGAGGATTAAATCAATGTTTCATAACAGTTAATCTGTTAACTGTTAAGTTTCATATGATGGGATGCCAAAACTGTTAAAATATAGAAAAAAACACTAACATTTCAACATCGCTTATTTAATTTGGCTGGCAAATTTACTGTGTGTGTGTGTGTGTGTGTGTGTGTATATGTATATATGTGTGTGTGTGTGTGTGTATATGTATGATAGCAAGTACACATAACAATAACTGCACAGCTTATCAGTCTTTACTGTCATTGTCCAATTGTACAACGAAATTAAAAGTGGTCTCCGAGCGGTGCATCATCCATGAAAATATAAATTGAAACAATAAAATGTAATAAATCAATAAATAAAATACTTAAAGTGCTAATAAGAATAGTATGAGCATGCATAAATAGTTTCAGTCCCGTGATGGACATTTTTTTAGTAGCAGCGTTCAGACATGTTATTGCGGTTGGGTAAAAGCTGTGTTTGAGTCTTGTGCTCCGTACCGTCTGCCCGAGGGCAACAGTTCAAACAGGGAGTGGCCAGGGTGTGAGGTCAGTGGCGGTCCTAGCCTGTTTGGTGCCCTGGGCGAACACTCCCTCTGGCGTGTTTTCGTGGTTGTTGGTTTGTTTTTATTTTGTTTTATTTTGCGAGTTGGTTATTATATGCTGCGCCAGCCAGAGAATACCCGGCCGCCCTGCCCCGCCCTCTCCTCCCTGTGCCGCAAGCAGCAGGTGCACCTAGCAAACGGAGGGCGCCCTTACTCCCAGCAAATGGGCGATAGAAAATCGATCGGTGCCTACGACATTCCCAAATGATGTCGGGGCAGCATGAGTACGATTTATTTATTTATTTTGCCGATGCCCGTGATGCCACCCCCCACCACTATGCCGCCCCGGGCAACCGCCCGTATCAAAAACTCCTTCTGTGTGAGGTATCTTTATTAATGTTCTGAGCTTTTTTAAAACAGCGGGTATTGTGAAGAAGATTCAGTAACAAAGCGATTTTGTCAGGGAAAGGTGAAATAAGTTCATCATTTTTATGCTGTGTTTATAAAAGTTTTTTTTTCCAAAGCTTCTTGACGGCATTCATCACTTCTTCTGTCTTTAAAGCATATATAATAGGATTAAGCAAAGCTGGTATGGTGTATGTCAAAGTTGAGTTTATGATCCTGGCATTAGGATGAATATAGGAGGCAACTGCAGCTATGTTTGTTCCCACCAATGGCAAAAAGAAAATAGCAACTAGAATCACATGAGAAGTACAAGTTTTCAGTCCTTTGAGTCGTTCCTCTCCTGACGCAATTCTGCTCAGTGCTATGGAAATGCAAACATAAGTAAACGCTATTAATATTAGAGGAATACAGATTAAAGTAACTAAGGAAACATATGCCATTATGCGGTTTAAAGATGTATCATTGCATGCCAGATAAAACACAGGTCCATGATCACAGAAAAAGCTTTTCTGTCACATCCGGCGTGTCAGACGTGTGGAGTTAGTAGAAAGGACCCAAAATGCAGCAGCTCTGGTGCAGGTGAGTATTTATTAACAGGAGTGGATACAAACAGCAATGGCGGGGGAACATGAAACTGGAACCTAATCTGGGCAGAGCTAATAAAACAAACCAGAACGAAGATGCAGGGAGGACAGATGGAGAGACGCAGGGAGACCGAGGTAAACAACACGGAATGACAGAAGGGAATAACGCAGACGAACCAGCAACTACTAAGACAGAAGACATGACTTAAATACACCCAGAAAAACACAAGGAGATTGCACACAGGTGGAGGACAACAAAACACGAGTCCAAAACCAAAAGAAGACAAAAAAAGAAACACACCGGAGCTCAAGAAAACAAAGTCCAAAACAGAACAGTTCAGGGGGCCGGCCCGGGGGCCGACAACACACACACACATATAGATATATAGATATATAGATATATATAGATATATATTAGATATATAGATATAGATTAGATATATAGATTAGATATATAGAGATATATAGAGATGTGTATGTATGTATACATACATACGTGTGTATATGTGTATATATATATGTGTATGTATGAAACCCACACTGTGGCTAAGACCATGAAGAAGAGCGAGTTAAAGTCTCTTGTAGTCAGTGGGTTAGTTGGGAAAGGTGTGTTCCCTTTGGACGCGGACACTAGGGATGCAGCGTCGGTCTTTGAAACCTCTGATCAGCCTGAGGTTTGTACTGGGGAGGGGACAGTGACACCTACTGTGGTCAAACCAGGTGGGGGAAAACCCCCAGCCTCTCTTCCACGGTTTGAGCCCTTCTCTGTCGAATCCAGTAATCCCAGTGTTGGTGCACGCTTAAAGGTACGTTTGGCTCGTCTTGAACTTGAAGCCAAAGAAAGGGAACGTAAGGATGAGCTTGAATTCAAGCTAAAGTGTCGGCAGCTAGAAGCTGAGACATCTATTAGGTTGCGCCAGCTGGAGTTGCAAGCTAACAAATTGTCTCCTGAGCCTTCTGCTCCACCTTCAGTGAAGGATGAAGATAACGTTAGTAATCCTTCAGATAATTCTCCCCCTGCTCCTTCACCTCCAACATTTGATGTAGGCAAAAACATTGCCCTGGTTCCACCATTCAGGGAGACTGAGGTGGAGGCCTATTTTAATGTGTTTGAGCGCATTGCTGTGGCTTTACATTGGCCCAAGGAGGTTTGGTCCCTTTTTCTTCAGTGCAAATTAATTGGTAAAGCACAGGAAGTATGCGCAGCTCTCACTATTGAGGACAGTCTTGTGTATGACAATGTCAAAAGTGCTATACTCAGAGCCTATGAGTTGGTCCCTGAAGCTTACAGGCAGCGTTTCAGGACCCTGAGGAAATCCACTGCTCAAACATTTCTTGAGTTTGCAAGGGTATAAGGGGATACTATTTGATAGGTGGTGTCAAGCAAGCAAAGTTTCAGAGTTTAACGCACTGCGTGAACTGTTATTGTTAGAGGAATTCAAAAACTGTGTTCCTGAGCGTACGGTGCTGTACCTGAATGAACAAAAAGTTGCCACTTTGCAAGAGGCAGCTGTCCTGGCAGAAGAATTTGCTTTGACGCACAAAAGCGTGTTTGTGGGTAAATCTGAATCACCCTATCATGAACAAATGAAAAAGGACACAAAGCCGCACCCTCAACAACCTAGGGGTTCCTCGGGTTCCAAGTCTGATAGACAATGTTTCTACTGTCACAAAGTGGGGCATATAGTTTCTGAGTGTTTGGCTCTTAAACGTAAACAAGTGCCCCAGCAATTAAAACAAGCTAAAGGGGTTGGCCTAGTCAAGTCGCTAAACTGCCCCTCTAATGTGACCACGAGTGAACCTGATAAGTGTTTTAAACCCTTCATTTTTGATGGTTTTGTCTCCTTAACAGGGTTTCCTGGGGATCTGAAGCCCGTGAGAATACTAAGGGACACAGGTGGCTCACAATCATTTCTATTGGCCGATGTTTTACCGGTCAGTGATGAGTCATCCTGTAACGCAAGTACAATAGTGCAAGGTATTGGGATGGCCTACATACCAGCACCGTTACATTGTGTTCATGTGCAGTCGAGGTTAGCCTCTGGTTTTTTCAAGGTTGCAGTGAGAAACTCATTTCCTATTCAGGGTGTTGAGTTTATAATGGGAAATGATATTGCTGGGGTCAAGGTACTCCCTGTTCCTGAAGTGGTGGATAAGCCCAGCTGTATCCCAGGAGAGGATGAGCTGTTGAAATCCCACCCTGATGTGTTTTCTGTCAGTGTTCTTACCAGGTTGCAAGCTCGTAAGCTGGAGGAAGTGAACTTGAGTGAGACTGTTCTTGGATCTGTTCTAACTGAGGACAGAGAGCCAGCTGCTAGCCTTTCTGAACCAGCACTCGATGAACAGGGTCTGACTACTGAGGTTCTTCCTTTGCCAGTCTCATCTGTTCCAAGGATAAAGCTGGAAAACGTGTATGAATAAAACTCACAGGAATACCCTGACAAGCAATTGCATAGATGTTCACTGTGTATGCTTTTGCATCCTTGGAAATAAAATAAATGCATTGGAACTCGCTACTCCCCTCTGCGAATCTCTACCATATGGCTACCTTTCCTGTGAAGTGGAGGGGTTTGTGTATCCCAGGAATCCCAGGGGCTATGTTGTCCGGGGGCTTCTGCCCCCTGGTAGGCTCTCCCATAGCAAACTGGTCCTGGGTGAGGGACCAGACAAAGGGTGATTCAGATGACCCCTATGAGAAGAACCCCTTGGGAACAGTTCACCCTGCACGGGATAGGGTTACCAGGGCCCTGCCCTGGAGCCAGGCCTGGGGAGGGTGCCCGAGAGGGACTATCTGGTGGCCAGGCCTTAGCCCGAAAAAGGGACATGGGCCCACCACCTGCAGGAGGCATCGTAGGGGTTGGGTGCATTATGTGCCGGGCAGTGGCCAGGAATGGAGGCCCTGGGGGACTGATCCCTGGCTACCAAAACTGCCAATTGGGACATGGAATGTCACCTCTCTAGTGGGGAAGGAGCCTGAGTTTGTGCACGAGTCGGGCTCACCTCAACACACGGCTTGGGCTCTGGAACCAGTCTCCGGGAGAGGGGCTGGGTATCCTAGTATCCCCTTGGCTTGCTGCCTGTACGGTGGAGTTTCTCCCAGTGGATGAGAGGGTTTGTTCCCTGCGCCTTCTGGTCAGGGAATAGGTCCTGACCACCATCTGCGCTTATGGACCGAGTGGTGGTTCAGAGTACCCAGCCTTCTTGGAGTCCCTGGGTGGGACCTGGAGGGGCGTGATTGGGAGGAACAATACAGTGGTCCCTCGTTTATCGCTGGTGTTACGTTCTAAAAATAACCCGCAGTAGGTGAAATCCGCGAAGTAGCCAACTTTATTTTTTACAATTATTATAGATGTTTTAAGACTGTAAAACCCCTCACTACATGCTTTATACACTTTCCTCAGACAGGCATGAACATTTTCACACTTTTCTCTTTTGTTTAAACACTCTTAAAGTTCAAACCTTCATAGAAACATAAGTCCAGTATTATGGAATGAAACCGTGCAAAACGTTTCGTTGGCATTGTTGTGTTTGTTGAGGAGAAAACTTACAAACATACAGTACATCACTTCAGAGTCACACAACTGGCGATCAAAGATTTATGTAAATTTGACAAGCTAAACGCACTATGTACTGTACAGCAGCGGTCCCCAACCTTTTGTGCACCACGGTCCAGTTTAATGTCAGACAATATTTTCACGGACCGGCCTTTAAGGTGTTGCGGATAAATACAACAAAATAAAATGATACAGACAAAGACAAAAACTGTGGTATTTTGTAAATATAATAATAAACGCGAATTCAGCTGTGTAATTGTGTAACTTTATTAGCAGTGTACTCCTGAAATGCACCAACAACATTGAGAGTAACATCCTCCTCTCTGCCCCTTAATGCTCTCTGGTCGCTATGGTAACGCGTAAATAATCCTTTCAAAATAAGACACACAACTACAAAACGGAAAAAGACCCAGGGAAACCGACTTAATGATTAAAAACCCTGAAAACCATACACTTCACACCCGAGCCTCAACTCTTGCGGCCCGGTACCAAATGACTCACGGACCGGTACCGGTCCTGTTGGGGACCGTTGCTGTACAGGAGACACGGCACTAGATTGATTGACAATGGTCTCCCACAATACATTGCAGCGTTACGTCAACTCCAAAGCCCTATCGTTGAGTCACTTCCGGTATTTCAGACAATCCCTTTCCGTCAAGAGCCACTTGTTAATTTGTTGCGGACTTGTTAAAGTGTTTTCTTAAATGTTATTTTGTTGTCAATTTTTTTATTTGTTTTTGTTTTTTTAATGTAAAAGTGTTTTCGGAAATGTTATTTTGTTGTTGATGTTGTAAATGTGATTTGCACTTCCCAGCCACCGTACATTTAAGCTTAGAAACATATACTCATATATGCTTAGCGTTATATAATCGATTGCATATTGATAGGATGTCTGATCCTTAGTAGCCTGCAAAGAATCTGTGTGCAGTCCAGAGCACTCTGGCATACCACACGCATACTAAAGTCATCAGAGAGGTCGTACCTTCTCTTACTGATTTATAGTATAGGAGGACATCAACTCTGTATCTATTTAAGTATAACTGCCTTTTGTTTAGGTGAACTGCTGGACTGACAGGCGCCAGCACAGGGTCACATCTTGACTGACACACACACACACACACACACACACACACACACACACACACACACACACACACAGGTGGTACTCTTTGTTCACATACATGCCCGTTTAAGATGTCATATGTTAATGAACCTATGCATATTCATGTAACCACAATAAAGAGCAGTGCTACGGGGGAGCTGACTGAGACTGACTGACATAGGATTCGAGCAGCAGGAACAGCGCTCATCTCAGTCATCTCCCTCGTGCGCGAGAGCACACAAAGAGCTCTGGTGACTTGCGTCTTGCTTTTGCCATTGTAATAGAATTGTCTCGTCTGTTCCAGGAATAGGTTTGTGCCAACATAAATCTAACATCTCCAATGTTTTGATTCTGCAAAAGTAATCACATCACCATCAGAGTTAGCTGTACTTTGTTTCAAAAATAACTTTCCACCTTATAAACACCAGCACCAATGTTCTCTCTAATTTTTCATGTGTCTGAGCAAACACACAAACTTCCTGAGTGGTCCCTTGGACCACTATGAGCAACATTAGACATGTGCACTGTGGTCACTCCAGCATCGAATCCATCCAAGTTACGTGGTTTAATAAAATAATCAAATTACAGCATTTACATTTATGTTAGACTACTTTTAATTAAGTGCTTTAACCCACTTACAATGAAAATTAAACACTTGTTCATGTCCTGTGTAGTATGTTAACACTATTGGAAGTGTTAGAAAAATACATTTTCTAGTGCTTATTTGCTGTGTCTTTTGTTTTATGCATGTAATAACAGGCAGGTATATTAAAGACCACTTACCACTCTGAGTCTGCGTCTTCTCTGTCCAGTCTGAAGAATAAAAGAACCTCGGACAATATTTGGTGCCGAATCCCGGGATTCTTTTATGGCTGAGAGGACAAATTCGGCCCAAGGTGGGATCATGAAATGAGGCGAACAGAGGACCGGTCCAATAGAATTTAAAGGTAAGCACCACCTGTTAAACCAAAGTTGGATGAATTCTAAATTATCTGTTCACTGAGTTAACGATCTTCACTGTTAAATTGGCTCAGTAATGCTGAAACATTAGACCAAGAGACGTTTCTTAAGAACTACAGGTTGATGTCTAAGTGTTTCAGGGCAAGTCGAGTATGGACACTAGAGCAAGAGACTTTTGCAAAGATCTACAGGTTGATGTATAAATGTTCCGAGAAGCATTGGACGCTTTTAAAAGACACAGAATTTAAAGTATTTTGGGAGCCGGGCTCCCTATAAATGCAAAGTTCAGGGATTGGTATCCCCACCTGACTACGGACGCCTAGCGTGACCGGTTGGACCGGAGATCCAGGTTGGCGTACCTCAGGGACTTGGGACCCCGTTAATCGCTAGTGGTTAAGAGACCACTGGGAGTGGTTAGAGTCCACCCCCTTTTTGCGTTTTTTGGACAGCAGAACTGAGCTTGGGCGCAGGGCGCTTATAATCTTAAAAGGAAGCGCTGGGCGCACGGCCGGAAATATAGTTGAATTCAACGAGTGTATAGGAATTGTGTGATTCTTGTTGTTAAAACTGTAAATACGTGGCTTCTATGTGAAGTGGCGAACATTCTGACAGACTGTTTCGCTGCGATGAAAATATTTAATGGTAGTGGTTAGAGTCCACTACTTTGCCTAGGACAGAGAATTGGAGTTGAGCAGGAAAACATGGTCGACAAGAAGTAATTTTGAGATAATGCTTTTATGTTGCTGCTTGGCTAAAGAAGTGTGCTAATTATGCTAAAGGATTGTGTTAAATTCTGCTAAAGAATTGTGTCAATTGGGCTACTGCGAAGAAAAAAGGGTGTAGAAACTGAGGAAATGCAGTAACGTGGAGAGTGTGTGTGTATGTGACAGGAAGTGAAAGTGTCTGCATGCAGTCTGAAGGAAATTGGCTGATGTGAGTGCAACGAATGACGAGAAAGACATTTTAAAATGTGGATAGAAGAATCACAGAATGAAAGTGTCAGTAAGTAGTGATGAGAAGGATATTAAATAAATGTCTTAGTGTGTTAGTACAGGTGCCCACGGACCTGGATCAACTTCCTTCACGAGCACAGTGGCTGGGACAAAATGAGAGATTAACATAATTGGCACGATACCCAGGCCAGGTTTTGGCTGAAATTTCACAGCTTCACCTCGATGTACATCTTATCCTGGAAAGAAGCTTTAAGGATGGTCAATCTCTTCCTGAAGATAAAAGGCAGCTCCAGACCAACAGCGTCGACTTCAAGAATCAACAGCTGGTGAACAGACAGCAGCACTGACTTAAAACTCTGAAAGGTCCAGCAGCATGTACAAATACTATCGTGGATGGAAGCATGCGCTCTTAATCACAAGCTGGGAAGTTCACCAGTGACATCATTGTGTGTGAATGGACTTGAGAGGACTGTCTGTTTCACATTTGCCATGCTGGGAGTTAAGCGGCAAAAGAAGAGACCGAAAAGAAGACGTGAGAATGAACAGAGAAGAAGAAACAGCTCATTGGGCCTCTGATTGCTGCGGAGCAGGAAGGAGCTGAGAGAAATGAGGAAAAGAGGACATGGAGGAGAAATGAAGGCTGGTGTTGTTAAAGTGAGAGCAAGTGTCCAGAGCATCGCAACAGAAGGGTAAATAAATAAATAAATGTATAAAAAGCATACATACACAAACAGAAACACATGAAATTCTTTTTGGAGAGAATAAGGAGCTGGCGGAGACAATTTGAATCCACAGCTCAATCTGAAGACAAACCCACACATTCAGTGAAGATCAGCTTACACTCACGAACATGCCTGTGTCTCACATCAATGCCAAAATAGTGTAGATTTAACAGACACTTGCTATCAAATGCTGAGGTTATCCATCGCTGAGAAATAACTCTCCAAGCTGCAGGACAACAGGTTCACTTCTGTGAAAAGGAAAATAGACTGGTATGACCAACCAGTGATCAGACGATAAATGTAGTTTTAAAATAGTAAATTGTGAGATGTCTTCTGCTGATTGAGCAATACAAGTGATTTACTGTATGAAGGAAATTCTTTTTTGTGGTAATATTTCAAATATGCATTTCTGTTGTCCTGTCAACTTAGTGGGTTATGAACTGATATGAAAATTAGGTGATCATTGTTAGATTAGGAACAGATGGTTTGATCTCACAAGTTAACAGGATGTAGCAGAGTCTGTTAGAGTGGAGACTAAAAAAAACTGAGTTTCCTGTTTCTGATGCATGGGTGAGGGTGATATACACCTCTGACTATATGAAAATAAACTTGCTTTGTAAAATACATGACAGCATGTTACAATATAATTGAGTAAAGTGATTGGGTCTGTGACTAAAATGAGTGCAGCAGTGCAGACCTGGAGAAGAAATTTACAATCTAGTGATGAAACATTCGCATGAAGTGTTTAGGAAGTGGTTAATGGAGAACATTAGTGTTGTGTGAATTTTGCAGCTGCTAACAAAATTCTCTGTGTATTTAGCAGGTGGAACTATGCCAGTTGATCCCAGACTCTCCAGAATTGTGGAGCACTTGTGGGCAACCGGCAAATATGATGTGGGGAAAATGAACAGAGGGGGTGACACTTAAGTCTGAGTTCAGACCAGATAAGCATCAGCACTTAATTAAAGCTAGAAGCAGTGACGACAGCACTGAATCTCATGTTACCGGAAGTTCTAATGCCTACATCATGTTGTTTTATTGGGAGCAAGAGCTTTTCTGGTTTGTTTTCCCTTTTTAAGAGAAAACAGTTCATGTTTGGACGGGTTCTGAAATAGGTCTAATATTTTATATGTAACAGTGCACTTAGACCCATCATTGGTCAAGATGGCGCCAGTGTGTACGGCCTGCCGTCTGACTCTGTTTGTACTAGTGTTTTATTTTTACTTTGTTTTAAAACATGCTAACTCTCTGCTTGTATATGATCGCCAAATGGTGCTGGCTATAAGATCCTCTCAGTTAAAAAAACTCTTTATTGCAATCGTGGATATCAGGGAACCTTCTCCCCACCGCTCCTGTCAGGAGTTCCAGCTTGCCTCCGCTGTGTTCCGGTGCTACCTCAACCGAGAGGGCGCCGTGGGAAACGCAGTGGCTTATTGGTGAGAATGAAGGCTACCTGGACACGATTTTGAAAAATACTTCACCCTGACACTTGTTGTCGGGCTTACGACAACAGGTTCCTCAGACACCTGTGAAAGGTTCCTGCAGTTTTTTATCAATAAGATAAAACGTCTTCGATCTATGATCGCCAATCTATGATCAGCTGCAATCTTTTGTAAATGGACACAATGTTCTTGAGAGGTTTCAGTCTGGTTTTAAAACTCTTCATAGTATAGAAACTGCACGTTTAAGAGTTCTTAATGATCTTTTATTAGCCACTGACTCAGGTGACTCAGCTGTGCTTCTGCTTCTGGATTCTCCATTTATAGGTCTAATTTAATAGCTCTAGGTCTAATTTTTAGAAAATATAACATTTGTTTTCATTCATATGCTGATGATACTCAGATCTATCTTCAACTGAAGGGAAATAGTTCTGCCTCACTAGAGGCAGAACTAGAGGCAGTGTCTCGGTGAAGTTAAATCTTGGATGGCCTCTAACTTCCTTAACTTCAATGAGAACAAAACCGAAGTGATAATTTTTTGGACCAAGTGGCAATCCCAGCACCTCTAATTTTAACCTGCACAGTCTTGAGTCTTTTGTCAAATTGCATGCCAAAAATTTAGGGGTTATATTTGACAGCAATTTCATCTTTGAAAAACAGATGAGCTCAGTCGTACAGCGGTCTTTCTTCAAACTGAGGCTTTTATCTAAGGTGAGATTATTTTTATCTTTTAAAAACATTGAACGGGTGATTCATGCTTTTATTATATTCCAGCTGGACTATTGTAACTCCTTATATGCTGGAGTTAGCCAGACCTGCCTGGCAAGGCTGCAGTTAGTCCAGAATGCTGCAAACAATGGTTTCTATGATCATTTTTCTATGATTTTATGGTGATTTGTGTGATTACCAATTCAGGTACAGATAAAACGTAAGATTATAATGAACCATGAGTTCCCACAACTCCGGATTTTTTCCTAGAGAACCAGCGAGAATCACAAATCATTCCAGGCATAGCAGACGGCCCAATCAGTGATTGAGGTCAACGGTCGTGTCATTTGGAGTGCAGCAATAACCACGAGGGGGTTGGCGGAAATCCAGAAGGACCAGACCAAGAAGGATCAGCACACTGAGTCAGTTGAGTCAGAGAAACACCCAGACCTCAACAAAAGGGGGCAGAATAATCCCCCGGTCTGTGGAAAAGACCTCAGGGTAGTAGAAAAAAAGTATAAGCTGGAAAGTAATGGGAGGTCTGAGAGTATTAGCTTTACTAATAGTCTGTGTGATTTTTATGTTATGTTAATTGCCCGAACACAGCGGTCATCCCACATCTGTTCCACCCGTTAAAGAGGGACAGACTGTCCAGAGAGGGAAAAAAGCGCGACAACTAAGAGAACTGACATGTACTGGGTATAGAAATAGCAACCTGGGGTTAGATTGGCTAATTCAAAATATAAAGGAACAAAAGGTGTCAGACTGTGCGGCGGGCGTAGCCACTTGCCCACACCTCTTCACTGAACCTGGCCCTTTCTATTCAAATGACACGTGGGGATTTGGTTGTATGCTTAAAATAACCAGAAGTGCTGTTTATATAGGAAACTGCTAAACTCTCTCCAGCCTGTTTCCACCAATTGACAATAAAACTAATCTAGGACATTTTACCCCAAGAAAAGCTAACTATACCTGTTTTGATTTTACAGTGAGGAACTAGGGAAGTCAGATGTATGATGCAGGAGAGATCCCAGTGGACTGGTGTACGGTGGTGTATCCAGCCCAAGGGAATGCCTCCAGGGAAAACATGACATAAATTGGCCCGTGGGCAAGAGCGGCTTTGTACTATTATGCTGGGTGAAAAGGGGGTAAGGGTCTCAGGAAACAGGGCAGGGCAGCTGTGAGCCCTGTAATGCCAGGTGCTGTTCTAAAGGTCCACTTACTTGTTTGACTTATTTGTGGGGTTTCTAACATATATGGACGCCATAGGGGTCCCTAGGGGAGTCACATTAATCGCATAGATCACATTACTTATATACATTGCAATGTCCTAAGGTCCTAACGGGGTGTATGTGCAATGTTTAGAGATATGTGTTGCACTTTCATCCCCAAGAACACTGCTCCAGACAGTTCTGTAACCAGAGCCTGGAAGGCCTCAGAACATTATCCAAAACAATACATGAACAATGAAGAATACACAACCCATTGGAGGAATGCATGATATCTATGTTTGGGCAATGGGAAGGTTTTATTTTGTCTATTATTGGTAAACAGTGGCTCCAGTGTGTCATACTGTGACCTTTACAAGATGGCGCCTGGATTGAAATTAAAGTAGAGCAGAAAAACATGAATGTCAAGCAATTTGCATGACTGTAATGTCGGTGATATCCAACTTGGAGATTGTGTTGAAACCCCATGAAGAGAATCTATAAGAAATTAAATTGATAATTGACTTTGAACATGGGATTGAAATCAGTACATTCGTAGCAATGCCTATCCCTAGACACACTGAAAAACTAATTTGACCTCTTAAATCTGTTTTCACATAGAATGTGTAAATGTCACAAGCTTTCTAAAGTTAAGAGTGTGTCTCTGTTTGGAGTAGACTTCATCTGCTATTACCATTTTAATTAACCATAAGCAGTGGATGATTGTAAATGCCAGTCAAGTATAATTTCTTATGTGTTGAACTGGAATGTTCTGGTGAGCACAGGTACCGGTAGTACTACACTAAAGTGCCAAGAAAGTAGATTTTTGCAATAAAATAACTGTAATATATCATACAGTTGTGTTTTCCAATGAGAAAGGCCGTAATTAGATTTACAGTTTTTATTTTACTTTTAAAATGATTTACCTTAAACTGGTTTAAAGTACATTTAATACTAAGGTGTCACAGCTAAATCATACTCTGGACATAAGTTTCCACCATAAAAAGTGACAATTAAATAACTACACAAAACTTAGAGACCAAGACCATACACAAAACAGACACTTCCACTAACACGCCTAGATATCTTGAAAGTCACAGTAGGGCTTTTATTAACTGCCTTGAGGTTTAAAGTCAAATGAGAATACTTCAGAATGTAAAGAAATAAATAAAATGCATATTTACACTTTGTAATGTTCATTGACCACCATCAAATACACTATTACATTAGACTCTTTCACAGACTCTTTTACATTTGAAATAGTCTCAATTTTCAATAACAATTATAAAATGTTATATTGTTATTATGAGACATGAAACATTGTTTTGTTTGCCATATTTTGGATTATTTTATATGAAATTTTCTATGTTTTCAGCTTTTGAAACCCCTCCGCAAAGGATGATTGGGTACTGCTAAGGTTCAAATCTGAATGCTTTTTATTTGTTTGCAGAAATTTTAAATTGCATTTTAACTTTTAATAACTTCTTTAACGATTCTTTGATTTCCTGTGTCTGAAAACCATAGATTATTGGATTTAAAGTCAAAGGCATGACAGTGGCCAAAGATAGACTTACAGTCCTTGCATTTGGAAGTATTGTACTCCCAAAGGTAAAGATAAATAGTGCAGGGAGGAAATAAATTGCCACTAATGAAAGGTGACCTGTGCAGGTTTTTAAAGCCTTTAGTCTTTCCCTACATGTAACAGTTTTTGACAAAGAATAACCAATACAGCAGTAACTTCCCACAATAAATGCCAGTGGAATCCAAAGAACAAGAACTGGTGCCAAATGAGCAATTACACGATTTGGAGTAAGATCATTGCAGCCAAGCTGATACACAGGTCCATGATCACAGAAATAGCTCTGAATAACCACAGAGTCACAGAAAGAAAGTCTTGTGAGAAGACCAACTGCAGTGAGTATGATAGTAATTGCAAGAAGCCAGAAAAAAGCGATCAAAGATAAAATGAGCTTGTGGCTGATTCTCATTTGGTAGTGCAGCGGGAACGTGATAGCCATGACTCTGTCAAAGGACAACACAACCAGATTAAAAGCCTGTGCTGCAAAAAAGGTCAAGCAGAAAAACATGAATGCCAAGCAGTCATTGTAGGAGATATGGTGATGGTTAAACAGAAAAATGTCAACAAGCTTTGGCATCAAAGCAGAGCTACTTAACAGGTCTGTAAATGCAAAGTTCACAACTCCAATATGTTTTGGACCTCTCAATGTATGATCCAAAATTATGACAATCATCACTAGTGTGTTTCCCACCACTGAAAAAATGTAAATAAAGCACAGAAAGACAAAGTAATACCTAATATTAGCTATGCCATTAAATGCACTTATTATGAAATATGCAGGTTTCACAAATGTGATGTTTTTCCCAACAGCTGAATTTAAAAATTCCATTAAAGTAATTTTTTTGTTAATGTTGAAGGTTAAAGTTAATGTCCTTTATTTTCTGTTTCAGCAAACCTTGTTTAGTTAAGACTGGCTCCAAATGGAAGCAGAGCACCTTTGTGTTCTGTCCCTTATAGTCACTTTGCATTCCCCTATGACATCAAACCATATGGTTACAGCTTTGTGCAGACAATTTAACTAATAGGAATATTACATAATGGTTAATATTTTCTGACTGCCATCCTACTATCCTGAATTTTTTTATGAATGCTGGTCAACCTCAGACTAACAATACAACTCAAAATCATGTTGTTTTGGATGAATTAAAAAGCTGGAAAGGGTACTTAGTGAAAAATGTGTACCCTTGTTCTACACCTGATATTAATCTAAGCTTACCAAATACCGGCTTTGCTGTCCAGCCAAGCTTGCTGTTGGGCACTGTTACCTGTGTCAATAAGCTCGTAGGTAATGTTGTGTTAAAGCAGGTGTAATTGGTCTTCACCCATGATGTTGTGATGGGGCAACTCACCATCTCTTTTGTCTTGCTGACATTCAGAAAGAGGTGTTTCTTTCGGACCATTCTACAGTTGTCCTCACCAGATCCCTGCACTCAGATTCCTGCCCCCCCCCCCCCCCCCCCTTAATGCACCCAACCACTGCAGTGTCATCAGAAGATTTCTGCAGGTGGCATATTCCACTATTGTACTGGAAATCATTTTGAACATTTCAAACTAATTGGAATTGGTTCTCAATTCCCATCGTTAATCTGCTGTCAAACTAAAAATTTTAAAACTTTTGGGATGAGATCAGTGAATTGTGTATTTAAAAGAATGTAGAGTTATCACCAAACAAAAAAATGAGATAAGGAAAAACATTTGTCACAACACTGAAAATGTAGATGAAACACAGGAAGATTGTAAATAATAATATTTATTGTGAGCAATAAAGAAGAAGAAGAAACCCCACCAAAATAGAATTTTGCAGGTTGAACAAATGTGTTACAAATGCAAGAATTACTTTCACTTCCAATCAACCTTTTATTTTTCCTTCATGTGCAAAGTGTAAAACTAAATTAATAACAAAAGATTACACAGTTGCTCAATAACATTTCCTGTAATCAAAGTCAACCCAGACAGTTTCATGTGTGCATGGCACCAAGTTAAGCTGTGATTTGTAACAAAAACATACATTTACCTCTATCTGGCAGTTGTGGTCATGAACTGATATACATTTCAAATCTTTCTGTATACATTATGTTAGTGAGTTGATAGACCTCATTAATTTTATTTCCATAACAAAAAATCATCATCATCATGGGCAAAAATATTTCACTGTAAAAATATGACAAAATAGCAATAAAACAGAACATTTCAAAACATATTTAGTCTTTTAAATATGTTGTGCTTTCATCCTAGGGGACAGTCAGAAAATAATGTGTCATTAAAAATGAAATTAAACTAAAAGTTTTTAAGACTTTTAGATGATCATTTTAAATACAAGGTCACTCTACTTTTTGATGGGAATATATTGGTCTAGCCAACTAACTAGCAGAGAGGTTGTTAATCATTTTCAGTTGCTTTGGGGTTAATTAACCGTCAGTAGGTGCACTATTGGGCAACTCCCTGAGACAACTCCCAAAACAGAAATGGTTGGTTTTACATGTGCTTTTTATCCTAGTTTTGCATTTGGCTAGGATCAAAGGGTAGGCTAGGGTAGGTTTGAGCACCACCTGCCATCTTTTTTAGCACTGTATGTCAAAACTTCCATGATGTTATTTAAAGATTTCAGGCCAAACAATATACTGGTCCATAATAACAAAAAAGCAAAAAAAATTTAACAAGCCTAGCAGTAGATGCTGTCGTAACTATAATAAGCATCCATACAAACAGCAGAATTGAAATGACTGATTCTTCTGGTAATAATCCAATTGTCACGTAATGGAAAATAATTTTTAAAAAATCTGTCACGTGCCATTGTGACATGTATCCATAACTGCATACTTGCAAAGAACAAAAGAAAAAACAGGCCATTTAAGCAAGCCTCAAAGAAGTTTCAACTTCTTTGAGGCTTGCTCTCATTCATTTATATATAAATGAATGAGAGCTGTGCTCCTATACAAACCTGTAAGGTGAACACAATCATGTATTTATGGATATAAAGTTTGGCCCAACCTCACAATCAGTACACTGATGCAGTGTCCTACAGCATCATCTGTGATAGTGTCAGAGTGGAGTTCTTTAAGCTTGTATCACTTTTTAAATATTTACATGATGTTGGCTCTAGCTGACTGTAAGACGATAGTTTTAAATAATCCCCTGACTTCTAATGTCACTATCAAGTAAAAATTTCAACTTCTACAATGTTTTGATTCTACAGAAGTAATCACATCACTTAACTTTCCATCTTATAAACACCAGCACTACCATTGCAAGCATTTTACATGCTGATATTTGGCTTTCAGTCAAAGCAGTGTTTGCCTTTGTGCTGCCTCACAGAGAGACAAGCTGGCACTGCGAATTTATTAGAAATCATGGATATGAAAAAGTAAAAAAAAAAAAAAAATGCATATATGTTTTGCTTTCTTCATAAAAAACCCTCCTAGAAGAAAATTAGACCGAGATAAAATAATTGCATTCTGTTTTGAAATGATTATCAACACAGAGACAAAAAATAGGTGAGACATTCAATGATTTTTTTAGATACTATTGCTTTTTAAACACCCCATAATCACCTTGATCACAAATAATACGTGCATCCTAACTAGGGATGGGTATCGTTTAGGTTTTATCCGATACCGGTGCCAAACCGGTACTTTTGAAACGGTGCCGGTGCTTAAACGGTGCTTAAAGAATGGAGAACACAAAATTGGTCCAAAAACCTCTCATGTTCAGCTGTTTTTTTGTAAAAAGATAACAATGTTAGCCTTTTCTGCAGCTATGGGGCATATATGGTATTGCTCTTGGCTGGAAGCAGTGCTTAAACAATGGAAAAAACACAAACTTTGTCCAAAAACCTCTCATGTTTAACTGTTTTCCACTTTTTCTTTGGTCATTTTAGCCTTTTTGGCCAGGGTGAAGGGAGCATCTGCCATCAAACAAGAAGACAGCCGCATGTAGCTATGATGATGTTTGCTAGTTCACCTTACATTAATGTAATAACGTGGTTAGCCTACTCAACGTAAATTACACACGGACAACATTAAGCTACTCACGCAGAGAAGAACGGCTGCTGCTGCCATCAAATACGGCGCATTTCTTGGCTTTTAAAAAAAACGCTATGCGTCGCCAGGTGTTTCATCAGATTCGAGGTGTTACCTCCTTTGCACAGTATCACTTTAAAGCACTTGTTGCAGGCTGCTGAGTTTGCATCTTTTGCTGTGAAATACAGCCAGACTTTTGACCGCTTCGCCTTGGGCATTTTTAATCTGTTGCTCTGCTCTAAAAGAACGTATGTACCTGGACCCGCCTACTATCCTCGGAAACGTAAAACGATTGGCTAGAATCTAAAGTGTATCACAGCTCAGGAAAAAAAGCACCGAAATGTGCGCTGCTTTTCGGTCTGGTTACTACCGTTTATGTCAGAACCAGTGCCATCATGGCACCGGATACCGGTACCCATCCCTAATCCTAACAGACTTTTTGTGTTATCGTTGATTACATTTTGTTTAAAAAATCATCTCCATTCCTATGAAATTACTTGTTCTTTTATTGCAAACAGTCTTAACTCATAATGACATTAGACAATTCTACTTTAAATTCTATTTCAAAGGACAGATTTCAAAGAAACACAAACATACACAATATATAGTGCAAACAAATGCTCACATCACTGCTAGTATTAAATTGTTATTTTGGATTTTCCTCGCCTTTTTAATAACCTTTTTAAAGATTCTTTTATTTCTTGTGTTTGCAGAACATAAATTATTGGGTTCAACATGGGAGGGAAGACCGAAGTCAAAGACAGGTTTATGATCCTAGCATTTGGTTGTATTTTTTCCATCAAAGTAAACGTAGTTAACAGTGGAATAAAATAGATTGCCACTAATGAAAGATGGCCAATGCATGTTTTAAAAGCCTTGAGTCCTTCTTTAAGTGTGGCCACTTTAACCAGCGTATAGCCAATATAAAGGTAACTTAACAGGATAAAAGCTAGAGGAAGCCAAAATATAATCACTGGGTACAAGCAAGCAATGACATAGCTGGGGAAATGGTCATTGCAAGCAAGTCGGTATATCTGACCATGGTCACAAAAATAACTATTAATAACCACAGATTTACAGAAAGAAAGTCTTGTAAGTAGTCCAACTGAAATTAATACAGCAATAATAGTAAAAACCCAAAGTGAGGCAATCAAAGAAAACATGAACCTGTGGGTCACCTTTACTTGATAGTGGAGTGGAAAGATGATGGCCACCATTCTGTCATACGAGAGTGCCACCAGATTAAATGACTGCAGTGATAGACAAGTGTAGCAAAAAAACAGGAATGTTAAACAATCATTGTAGGGGATATAGTAGTGCCCAAACAGAAAAATGTCAAGAACCTTTGGCACCAGGGCAGTGTTACCAAACAGGTCCACAAATGCAAGGTTAAAAACTGCAATATACTTTGGAGTTCTCAGATTATGATCCAAGTATATTACAGCCATCACAACTGTGTTTCCCACCACAGAAACAATATAAACAAAAAATAGAAAGACATAATAAAATGTTATGTTTGGGATTCCAGTTAAACCACCTATAATGAAAAATGCAGGATGTACAAAAGTTATATTTTTTCCAAGAGCTGAGTTGAATAACTCCATTGCAAAGATGCCTACAGCACAGTGATGTCCACACTGATGCCTCTCCTTTGCGCTAGTATCACGACTCTATACTCTTATGTAGATGGAGGAAAGCACCTTACTCTCAGGGGGAAGAGCTCTGTTTATGTTTACCTGTTTTCAAAGAGGATGCTAAAGAGAAGCTGTCTTCTTCTGGATATCTGGTAAATAATGTGTTTAAATGCGTTTAAATCATTAAATGTGAAGTTTATTTCAGTACATCTGAATGCAATCATGTTAAAAATGTACACAGAACCGTCAATGCATTTTTTATATTTCATGTTGCAATTGGATGGATGATGTTTCAACTAGTTTACTGTTTTTATATGAGCAATTAGTGTAAGAAATAAACAGCAGTCAGGAAAGTGTGAAAAGATACACTTTATTATCACATCCACTGGCGTGCACAGATAGAGACGAGGTGGTGCTGAAGCACTTGCCCTTTTGCCCTCAGTCCAAAAAAGTGCCCTTTTGAAAGACGTGATTTTTTTTTTTTTTTTTTTCAAACTGCGCGATTTAAAAAGGTGTGAAAATAATGGCTTGATTTGTGCCCCTTCTTCAAAGACACCCGAACCCTGTCGCTTTTTCACTGTCACCGTGTCACGTGAACACGCTTGCAGTTCATTTGTTGTGAGGCGTGTAGCAGCGGCATGACATAGGACTACTTGGAGTAGGCATAGTAGGCTAACTATAGCGACTGGGAGCCACGGCGGACAACACGGCAGCTCTTTCCCTTCCCAACCAGTCAGGTAACCCATGAATCGAGTGAAATTATTCTGTTTGCCCTCTAAGACCAACCTGCAATTGTTTTGTTGTGAAGTAGCCTGTCAGAAACTGCACATGACAAACTTTGCCAGCTTGCCCCCTCCATCCATCCATATGGATAAACAAAAAAAGGACACATTTAAAATGTAACCTAAACCATTTAGGCAACCCCACTCTCCATCAATTCCGACCTTTTTGCATACACTATTGAAAATATCACGTTATGCTATAGGCTACATGCCGTTAGGCAGAGGGCTCTTTTGAGCCCATTTTTCGTTACAAATTTTAGGATGATCTCACGGAAATCTGTGAATAAATACAAAGTTTTCAAACTGAAGTCAGTGATGGGAAGACATCACACTTTTTAGAGATGGAACTGCAGAAAAACCTAAAACCTTGACATGATTATGAATAATAGAATTATGGACGTTTCTCCGTTTTTGTGGATTAGCCTTTCCATAACTAACGTCAACTACTGTCCTACTTTGGTAAGATTGAAATTAATGTCTTTGACTGTCTTTAGTAGGTGTCTCCTGTGAGAAAGTTAGAACACCGTCCAACTGTCTAAAGATGCAGTCTTTAGCCTAACTGGTTGTTACTGACTCAGCGATGCTCGCAGACATTTACGCACTGTGTTGTGACCTGATTGTGACAGAACAGTGACGTTGTTATTGGTAGTTTGAAGGGTACGGTGTTGGGGGTGGTGCATGTTAAAACTTTTGAGAAGCACTGGTTAGACATGTTAATTTTTTTTGGTGTAACATATTGGCAACATTAACACATTAATTTGCTAAAGGAAAAATAGGCAGTTCCCAATTGCCTGTGAAAACGACCATTCTGCCCTGTTCTTGTAATGACCACAGTCAGTCTTATTCGTTCTCATACATTTTGGTCTATTTATTTACTAATTTCAGCAAGCATAATGCCTAGGAAAGAGAGGCTGAGAAAGGAGAAAGAAAGGGATCTACAACAGGCAGCCCAGGGAAGCAGTTCTCTGCTCTCCTGGATGAAAGCAAAGGAAAATGAAGATGAAAGGTCAGAGTCAAGGGCAGAGTCAGGTTCTATTTTAATGTTTTAATGTAACCTGCTCCTTGCAGTTAATTCTATTGAAAAATCTTAAAAGCTGTTCACACTTAGTTTTTAATGAACTTAATCAGCAGGCATTGAGCTAACTATTATTTTGTACCTACAAAAGTTATTTCTATGTTACAAGACTTGCAGTATGGGTTATTATTAAAACTATCTGTTTAAGCTTATTATTATGATAAATAATAATACTATTATTATTATTATTGTTCCATTGTAGTCAGTCACAGCAGGGAAGCAGCTCTATGCCATCTACCAGCATAGCAGAAGAGGGAGATATAGAAACAGATGAAGCCGCGACCAATGCAGCAACAGGTTCAGTTAGGCCTACAGACACTGATGTAGTGCTCTCTGAAGACCACAATGAGGAAGATCAGATCAATCACATAATGTCAAAGTTAGCAGCTTTACAATACCCAACAGATCCAACACACATCCATACATTTAAAATAAAGCGCAATGACAGATACGTTTCAATGTGCTGCAATGTGGGCCCATGTCAGCCTGATATACCTTACCCAAAAACTGAGGGGAGATCATTCCAGAAACAGTGGTTTTCTGCTAATGTGTGGCTGGAATACTCACCCACTGCTAATTCAATGCATTGTTTTAGTTGTCGGCTTTTCCTCTCGGATGAAAAATATAAAAGCAGAACAGCCTGGACAACTGATGGCATCAGAAAGTGGAGTACTGCTCTTGAAAAAATCAAACAACATTCCAGCGCAGAGATGCACATGACAAGCATGGTTAGATGGATCAATTTCCAGAAAAAGGCCCTTCAGTCTGCATTTGATGTTTCAGACGTAAAAGGGGTGGAAGTTAGAGAGCGAGAGAGGCAGACAAACAAAGAAATCCTGACAAGATTAATTGACCTAACAGTGTATCTTGCACGTCAGGGACAAGCATTCCGAGGTCATGATGAGAGTGAGTCCAGTGATAACCGTGGCAATTTTCGTGAATTAGTCAATGTATTTTCCCGCTACGATAGTGTGCTGAAAATGCATTTGGAAAAAATTGCCACAGTTAAAGCCACCAAGACAAGGCCCCAGGTGTCACTGCTTTCCAACAGAAGTCAAAATGACATCATTGCAGCACTAGGAACTTACATCAGGAAGGAGATACAACGTGAAATAAAAGAGG
The DNA here is from genome assembly GCF_051167445.1 of Perissodus microlepis. Lineage (NCBI taxonomy): Eukaryota > Metazoa > Chordata > Actinopteri > Cichliformes > Cichlidae > Perissodus > Perissodus microlepis. The sequence continues at coordinate 18,113,693 of NC_140470.1, read as the reverse complement.
CTGAAATGTATTCCATTCTACTTGATGAAACCTCTGATGTTTCACACAAAGAGCAAGTGTCATTTGTTGTGCGATATTTTCATCATATGCAAATAAAGGAGAGATTCATCGAAGTGTGCAATGTTGATACAACTACAGGCCAGGAGCTGGAGAATACAGTGTTCTTGCTTCTGCAAAAGAATGGCCTAGAGATGAAGAACATGTATGGTCAAGGCTATGATGGAGCAGCCAACATGAGTGGCATGTATAAAGGTCTCCAAGCTAGAATCCGTGCACACAATGAGAAGGCCCTCTATGTGCACTGCAAAGCCCATTGCCTCAATTTGGTACTAGTGGAGGCATCAAAGTCCAGCAAGCATTTTGTGACATTTTTCAACTTGGTGGAGAAATTGTATGCCTTTTGCTCAGGCTCCCCAAAGCGTCATGCTGCCTTGGTCAAATTTCAGGAGTCTCTCTTTCCTGGACAACGTGTTATGGAGCTCCAGCAGCTGTCAGATACTCGATGGGCTTGCAGGGAAAAAGCACTGAAGGCACTTCAGAGAAATTTGAAAGCCATTTTGATGCTCCTTGATGACATCAGTGACAGTGACCCACCTAACCTGGCCCAAGGTGATGCTCAGATGTACAGAAATGCCATTAATTTTATGTTCATTCTCTGCATGGAAATCACCACACCAGTATTCGAAGTCACTGCTTTGGCATCAGATTCTCTGCAGGAAGAAGGGTTGGACCATTCCACTGCCTACAAGGTAATTGATGGTGTGCTTCACACATTGCAAACCATGAGGTCTGGGGAGAAATTTGGAGAGATATTTAGATGTGCATCAGAGAAGGCAGAGAGTTTCAACATTCCAGTACCTACCGTGGTGCCTGGTCAGGAGAGAAAGCGGAAAGTTCCAGTGCGTTTCCAACACAGCACCACAGTGTCTCAAGTAGGTGCTCAGTTTGAGTCAGTGGAGGCATATTTCAGGAGTGGTGTATATTTCACCTTTCTGGACATCATGACTGGGGAACTGAACAGGAGGTTCAAAGGGGACAATACTGGAAGCCCAACGGCCAGAATCATTCAGTCCTTCCAGCCCTTAACTGTGCATGCTAACTGGGTAGGCCCACCAAACCCAGAAGCCATTGAAGCTGTCCACATCCTCTGTGAATTCTATGGAGAAGATCAGGACCAGCTCAAAACAGAATTAAAGGTCTTCCACTCCAGCTTTAGTTCAAAAGACCTCAGAGAAATATTTCTGATACTGAGGGAAAACAATGGCCAGCTGATCTTTCCTGCCTTTGTCAAAATGATTCAGATCTACGCAACACTACCAGTGACAACTGCGACAGTTGAAAGATCCCTTTCAAAGCTAAAAATAATCAAAAATAAACTAAGAAGTTTGTGTGGAGAAGAAAGGTTGTCTGATCTCCTCTTGTTGGCCATTGAGAAAGATGTGGAGATCAATTACAACGAGGTCATCAACATCTACAAAGACATGGCACCAAGAAGGATGCTTCTTTAGAGCAGTACACTCCATTTAATGGACACTTGAGAATATGTATGTATATAGTTTAGAGTTGGATACAGATTTTATCTTTTTGTGGTGTGATTTTTGATTTTTAGAGAATGTTTTGAAATAAAAGTCAAATTGCATTTAACCTGTGCGATTTTTTTATTATAAAAAGAAAAGGTTTTCCACATATGCAAAAAGTGCCCTTTTTTCCCTCTGGAGCACTTGCCCCCCAAAATGTCTGTGCACGCCACTGATCACATCAGTCTATAACGTTGCACAACTACGACTTTGAAGTTTTGATAGAAATATTGTGATGAACACTAATATCTTTTTTTTAATTTCCCCACTCGCCCATGTGGGCAGACTTTTAGCCTTCAATCTCAGGTTCTCTACCAGAGGCCTTGGAGGTTGAGGGTCTTTGCTGTCCCTAGGACTGTATTCTTCTGGACAGAGATCTCAGATGTCGTTTCTAGGATCTCCTTTTCTTTCTCAGGTTTCTGCTGCCTGAGATATTCACTAAGCACAGTCAGTTGAATCTTTGTTGTTTCAAATAACAAAGATAGCTGGATAGTAGTTCTGACATTCATTAGTCCTCGGCCTCCTTCCTTCCACTTAGCGTGCAATCTCATGGTGCTGGACCTGGCGTGAAATCCTCCATTTGTCGCAAGGAGATTTCTTGTCTTGATGTCAGTGGATTCTATTTCCTCTTTTGGCCAGCTTATTATCCCAGCAGGGTATCTATTAACTGGCAGGGCATAGATGTTGATTGTCCCATTCTTGTTCTTCGCATTCAGCTGACTCTTCAGGACTTGCCTGTCACTATGCAGGTATTTGCCAGTTGCAGCTTTCCTGGTGATCTTGTTTCGGTTCCCATTTGCCTGTGGGATTCCAAGACACTCATAACTATTCTCGATGTCTCCAATGTTGCCTTCTGGTTGTGCAATTTAGCGACCGTTGTCCCAATGACCCCATGGTTATGGTTTGTTACCATCCAACCATGCTTCTCCAGTCCCAATGACGCTCATACAACATAACAGAGGTTAAAGAGGTATTTATAATCCTAGCATCTGAAGGTACTATATATAAATAAATATACATATACTAAGGAGGAAATCGATTTATTTTAATTAAAGATGACCTGTGCAGGTTTTAAAGCCTTCATTCTTCTCTATATGTATAAATTATTAAGAAAGAATGGCCAGTACTTAAAACATGTAAGATGCACAAAGGATATGTTTTTCTGAACAGCTGAGTTTAAAAAAAAAAGAAAACATAAAAACTTTTTTTGTGTTAATCTTCTATAAAATCAAAGCCCTGTATTCTTTGTTCAGGCAAGCCTTGTTTAGTGAAGACTGGATCCACATAGATGCAACACTGTTCTGTCACTTACAGCAGCTGTCTGTTCCCCGGCATCTTCAAATCAGGTAATCTAAGCTTTATGCAGAGAATTTAGTGAATAGTGGTCACTAAGTAATGGTTGAGCTTGCTTGACATTTCTAGCTTTCTTTCAGTTTGGTCAGATCTTCACATTTTATTAAAAAATTTGGTCAGACTTTTGTTAAAATGGTATTTGCAGTAATATATATACATTTTCATGACAGACAAAGGCAGGAGTACATGCTGAAATATTCTTAGATCAAACAATAAATAAACATCTTTAGCAAGTTACTTTTAGTTTCAGTGTGAACTCCGATAAAACAAAGTATAGAAGAGAAAATATGTTTCTCTACATACCTGTTTTAAAAAAGTATACTTTAAACCAGTGGTTCCCAAACTTTTTTTGCTAGGCCCCCCTTTGTTTTACAAGAAAAATGTTCGCGCCCCCCCCCCCCCCCCCCCCTCGCGCGTGCACACGCACATGCACGAACACACACCACACACACCCATATTTTGCTCCATTGCGGTTTCTTTCACACCTCAAACATTTAGTGAACAATTAAGCAAATATAAGTAATCTTCAATAAATTACAGGTAGTAATAAAATCAACTACTAACTCTTTTAGGCTACGTCCACACCTACACGGGTATTTGTGAAAACACAGCTGTTTCGTCCACACATAAAGGGCGTTTCGAATCACCGAAAACTGAGATTTTTAAAACTCATTTTTTTCCGTTTATGTGTGGACGAGGAATACAGAGTTCGTCACGCAACGTCAAAGGTATGTGCCTTTTTTCACGTCACGCTGTGCGCCGCGTTTACATGAGATAAATTGCAGAATGGGAGATAAAGACAAAATACTGTTACTGTTAATCTTACTATCTTCAGGTTTTACACGCTTACATATACACAAGCAGTTACTGTCCCTCCATTTAGAAAGGCAGAGGCGTCACGGTGTGATTATTTTACTGTAGTTGGTTTTTTTCATGTGTAATAATATTCAACATTGCTATCAATGCATTTTTCAAAAAACGCCTCTCTGTGCAAAATGGGTTTAAAAACATAAACAACTGTAGGATACTGTTTGTTTGGAGAGCCCAGCGCGTGCTCCCGACACAGGGAAAACCAATTCTGCAGGGGAGACCTACCTCGGCACTTGTGCAGGTGAAACCAAAGAGAAGATATGCTTCACCATATTTTCTAGTCTTTGGCTTAGAATGAAGTTGGTTTGGAAACATATTCAGCTATGCTTCATCTCCTGCTTTGCGTTTGTGTGGGCGCCCCGTGCTAGCAGTGTCCAAGCGTTTTGTTCTCCCCTCCCCCCCTTTTCATACCGCCCCCCCGCAATGGCTCTGCCCCCCCCCCCCCCCTAGGGGGCGGGCCCCACACTTTGGGAAGGTCTGCTTTAAATAATGGTTCATTATGTTCTAAAATGGCAACACTTACATTTAACCCAAGATTATTACAAAAAGTTCATAAATCACAACATAAAACTCAAATAATTTTTCCTGATGTACGTATAATGCATTGAAATTAGAAAGATGCCCAAAATATCAAGCCTTTAGTATTCTTTCTAGAAAAACAAAATTCATTTTTCCCTTTTAATTTCTATAATGAAAAACATGAAAAAAAACCACCAAACAAACTTCATATGCACAGCAGCTAGCTATTGCTTGTGGAAAGGTATAGTGAAGAAAGGTTAGTCCTGCTGCTACTTTTTTCATTGGATACAGTTGCAATAATTTCTACATGTTAAGGGAAGGAATTACCCCTGCAGAATTCAATTAAGAAACATTCAAATAAAATATTAATTTACTTATTTTAGGATTTCCCACTTTAATTTTCAAATGGTTGTCCTTTTTAGTGTCATGGTTATATGTTACATTTTTTTAAATTACACACTGGATTATAATTGTTTTGCTACATGTGTTTCATTAAACTACAGCACTCTGTGTGATATTTGTATTTTAGCTTTTAACAACCGTTTCAAAGATTTTTTTATTTCTGCAGTTTGAAAGACATAGATTATTGGGTTTAACATGGGAGGCGTGACACTGGCTAAAGATAGGTTTACAATCCTTGCATTTGGATGCATTGTACTCCCAAAACTATAAACAACTAAAATAGGAATGAAATATATTGCCACTAATGAAAGGTGACCTGTACAGGTTTTCAAAGCCTTCACTCTTTCCTTACATGTAGAAATTCTTGACAAAGAATAACCTATACAGCAGTAACTTCCCAGGATAAATATCAGAGGAAGCCATAGAACAAAAGCTCTTGACCAAGCAGAAATTGTTTTGTTAGGGGTAACATCATTGCAGCTAAGCCGATATATAGGGCCATGGTCACAATAATAGCTATTAATAACCACAGATTCACAAAAATATAGTCTTGTGAGAAGGCCAACTGCAGTTCCTGTTAGAGCAATAGCAAGAAGCCAGAAAAAAGCAATCAAAGACAGAATGATTTTGTGGCTCACTCTCATTTGATAGTGCAACAGGTACATGATAGCCATGATTCTGTCAAAGGACAGAACGACCAGATTAAAAGCTTGCATTGAAATTAAAGTGAAGCAGAAAAACATGAATGTCAAGCAGTTGTTGTAAGAAATATAGTGATGGTTAAACAGAGAAATGTCAAGAACCTTTGGCACCAAAGCAGAGTTACTTAACAGGTCTGTAAATGCAAGATTAAAAACTGCAATATATTTAGGACTTCTTAATGTATGGTCAAAAATGATTATAAGCATCACAGCTGTGTTTCCCACCACTGAAAAAATGTAAATGAAACACAGAAAGACAAAGTAATACCTAATATTAGGTATGCCAACAAATCCACTTATTATAAAATTTGCAGGTTGCACAAAAGTGGTGTTTTTCTCAGCAGCTGAGTTTAAAAAATCCATTTGAAGACGTTTTTGTCGTCTTCTTTTTTTTTTTCAATTCAGCCAAGCTTTCTTTAGTGAAGCCTGCCTCTGAATAGAAGGAGAACAGCTTTGTGTTTTGTTCCTTATAGCAGCTATCTGTTCCCTTGTGGAAGTAACAGGGTGATTAAGGCTGAATACAGAAAGGCTAGGCAATAGGGGTAACTTAATAAGGGTCAAGCTTGTCTGACTATAGCAGAAAGTTTCTCAATTTCCTTACAGAAAAAAAACTCATATATAACTACTAAAAAGCCCACAACAGTTATGATTAAAAACACAATATTACAGTTTTTCTCAAATGCTAAAACACAAAAGCCAATCCTCTAAACCAAATGACCAGTTGTCTAAACACATTTACTAAATCTAGCCATCATTTACCAATATCATAAACACATGTCACATGAAGACACAATTCACAGAACACAATCCTCCGCTGTCATAAATCTAAACACATCTTTCCTTTAGTGATGTGTCCTGTGTGTCGAAACGTCGAATATTGGTCGTGTCCAAATTCATGGGCTGCATCCTCCTGAGGTCGCATTTGTAGACCGATTACGTCACAGCGATGCGCCGAAGGCTGTCCAAATTCGTAGACTCCTCCGAATGCAGCCGACAAATGCGTCCTCCTTTTCCCCGAATTTGAAGGATGGGTCGGGTGTGTCCTTCGTGGCCTACCATATCCCAGAATTCATAGCGCGGCCCAGCCAAACTCCAGTTTCCCACAATGGCGGCCGCTACTAAGTTTTAAAATTACTCTTACTAATCTTTCTGGGTCACAAAATAAACTTTTAACATATTTTCAGGCGAGACAGTACCTGTGTAAACATCAAATATCTGCTCGGTTTATCAAGATATCGCATATTTGCAAAAGTGCTTCGACGTTTTCGGAGACGTCTGCTACCCACTGATAGCTAGTCGGGAGCTCGAGGGTCACTGAAGCCACCGAGAACGGCACAACTCCCGGTACATCATTTTCAGATCACCGCGGACTTTCGCTACTCGGGTTAAACATAATATATAAGTCACTTAGACAACCTAAAAATGTTATTGTTGGGCTTTTTTCAGTGTTTTATTTGTTCGTGAGTAAATCGGTTTGGCTGAGATTAAAGTTATTAGATTAGATTAGATAAAATAAAAGTTTATTAATCCCCCGGGTGGGTTCCTCCTTGGTTTTTACACAGCTGAATAAACATCAAACAGAAAACTGATTAAACAGAAGTATGAGACGGTCGAGAATTTACGCCAGTGTCCTGTTATATTTTAGATAGCAAGGAGCAGACAGCTGAGTTTATTAAACTCCACCGAGACAGCGGTGACGCTAATCAGAAGGCTAGACCGTCCAATTTCACAGCCGTTTACTTCCGGCCTACCCGACCTTCTGAGGCCCTGGCCCACGTAGACCGCGAAGGCTGGGTCCTCAGGAGGATGCAGCCCATGAATTTGGACACGACCTGTGTGTCGGGTAATCTCGGGGGCGTTTTTGTGAAGCGCGTATCGAGGCTTGCTTTGATTACGTATGCAGTGACGTTCGAGGCCTCGCGGGCAGTCCGTACCACGTGACTGATTTAGGGACTGGTTCACCGATTCGCGCCAGATTCGAAATAAAATGGGCAGAAAAACACAGCTGATTTCCCCATCACACTGTGTTGTGGAATTAGATTACGTACGTGTTACATAGTTACTTGAGCATTTCTTCTTCGATGGAACCAGCAAGGAAGAGATTTTTATTTAATTTTATCTCTCCTAATAAAGTATGCACACAGTAATAAATGTCACAAATGCTAAGCACCATAATATAAATAAACAACACTACAGATCCTATAATCTGATTTCTGTCTTTTAGTTTATTAAAAAGTGAAGCACCAAACACTAGTTTGTGTCATTATCCAGATGTACATAAGTATGATTACACAGTTACTAGGAGCGGGTTTTGATTATCGATTAAAATCGATTCTAGCTTGGATAACGTGATATCAATTCATTAAAATCCTGAATCGATTTTTAATATAAATATTACTACATTTCAACAACCACCAAACAGCTAAAACAGTAAATGAGAGCAGGTACACCGATTCTGCACAAAGACGTAAACACAAAGCGCGGACCCGCTGACGCATCAGAATCAGTGAGATGTCGCCTTTCTCACCAGACAGCACGGACACGGTCGGGGCTGAAAGGCTAACTGACAGCTCACTGATTCTGATCCGTTTACGCCTTTTTTGCGCTGATTCTGAAGCTGCAGGTTTTATTTCTCTTCAAACAATATTGACCGAACCAGCAGCAAAAGGAGATCCAAACTACGCTTCACATAAACATCGTCATGAATTTCCTCTTACTTTTGCTGTTTTGCTTTCACCAGGATAAAATCACATTTCATGCACAGCTTTCTCTCTCTCACACACTCTCTCTCTCTCTCTCTCTCTCTCTCTCTCTCTCTCTCTCTCACACTCACACACACACACACACACACACAGTATACTTCAAGAACAGTTTCCCGTCTTTTTACTTCCGAAAAGAAAACCTAATTTCTGCCGTTCAATAGGCTACTAAAGTAATTTAAACTTTTTAACATTATGCAAAATTGCAAAACGCTAAGGTGTGTCTCTAATAAAACCTCTGTAATTTGCTCTGCTTCAATTCAGCAGCATCAGGTAATGTTCATTTGTTGATTAATGGTTTTCTTTCGGTTTTGATCTACTGCTGAATATTTTTATAAAATCGTTTTTCTGTTTTAGCCTCAGCTATGTTGACACAAAGGCATCTGCTGTGATGCTTACACCTTAGATAAAGTCTCGAAAGTGTCAGCTTTCTTTTTATAGTTATAAAAATATGCAAATGTACTGATCTATGATCTGAATTATACTATTGACTGACTGTCTGAGGCTAACAGTTACACAATCATACCAAAACTCTGTCCTGATAGTTTCCACTTTCTCTTTTGTATCACACATACTGAGACAATATTCGGGATAAATAACCATGAAAACAATTTATTTATTCAGTTTAGAGGTTTACACATCATTATAATCACAGAGCCCGCTTCACTTGAATTGTCCACTTGATGGCGCAGTAGAGCAAATGAATCATCACAATGCTTCGAACCATGAGTCGACCAATTGGGTGGAAAGCTTCAATTCATCATGAGGCTTCATCTCACCATCACTACTTTTCTTGCTAAAACACAAGTTGCAAAAGAACTCTGCTCATATTCTCAAATGAAAGCTCATGTGATGCAACATGCTTGCCACAGTCAGCAATATTTGAACACAATGAACACACCTGGCGTCATTCATTACACACAACGACTCAAAATTGAAGACACCTGTTGCTAATGCTGTGACCACATGTATAAAAGCAAGTTCAGAGTGCACAGTATGCTGAAGATTCCAAACAAACACAATGGATGAAGGCAGAGTCGGGGGAAGAGGAATTCGATGCAGAGGAGGGAGAAGAGCTGGCCCTGGAAGAAGAGGAGCAGGCCAACAAGGAAGAGGAGTTCAAATGAGAGGAGGAAGAGGAGCAGGCCAATGAGGAAGAGGAGGCCAACATGGGAGAGGAGAAGGTCCAGGAGGGAGAGCAAGACAACCTCGCACCATCATTACGGACGAGATGCGAGCAACAGTCATTGACCATGTCATTGTCCATGGCATGACAATGGCTGAAACAGGACTAAGAGTCCGTCCAAACCTGAGTAGGTTCACCGTGGCCACCATTATCAGGGCATTCAGACAACACAACAGGTATTGAACTCGATTGCTTTCTTTGTCACAATACAGTTTTACAAACCTGTGAAAGTAGTCTATTGGTTTCAAATCAGTTGTGACTGTATTGTAACACATGTCAATTGACAACACATGTTTCTTTCTGTAGAGTTGAAAGAATGCCACATAGAGGTGGGAGGGTTGCCATATTTACAGCAGCACAAGAAACCCTCATTGTGGATATGGTTTGTGGGAACAACCTCATCAGACTCCCTGAGATCAGAGACAAAGTCATTGCCGATAATGTCAACTTTGAGAGCATTGACGATGTCAGCTTGGCCACAATAGGCCAAGTTCTCCGGTGCAAAAAGACGCGGATGAAACAGGTCTATAGGGTTCCCTTTGAGCGCACCACTGCATGACACAAAGATCTATGTTACGAGTATGCGCAAGTAAGTATACATCCATGTTCACAGTACAGTTAGTGGACATACTGTGTTGCTCAGTGGCCTACATTACTTCTGGACAATACTGTGCTACCTGATTGACTGTTGTTCTGAACACCTGTGCACTTTCACATTTTCACAGAGGATATTACAGTTGGACGTGATGGCCAGACCTCATGAGTACCTCTTCCTGGATGAGGCTGGCTTCAACCTGCAGAAACGAAGGCAAAGAGGCCGTAACATCATTGGCCAAAGAGCCATCACTGAGGTCCCTGGCCAACGGGGGGGTAATATTACCCTTTGTGCGGCCATGGGTTCGGAGGGGCTTGTTCACCGGTATGCTGTCCTTGGGTCTTACAACACCGAACGTCTCCTCACCTTCCTAGAGAAGCTAAAAGTCATCCTCCTGGACCGCCAACAACACCATCCTGGGCCCGCACATCACATTTATGTGATCATTTGGGACAATGTCCGCTTCCACAGAACAAACCAAATCAGAGAGTGGTTCACCACCAACAGTGACCACTTTTTAAACGTCTGTCTGCCACCCTACTCCCCTTTCCTGAACCCTATAGAGGAGTTCTTCTCATCGTGGAGATGGAAGGTTTATGACAGACAACCATACACAAGAGAGAACCTCCTAAGGGCAATGGAGCTGGCCTGTGTTGACATCCCAGCGGAGGCCTTCCAAGGATGGATTCGCCAATCCAGGGCGTTTTTCCCGCGGTGCCTGGCAAGAGACAATATAGCCTGCGATGTGGATGAGGTGATGTGGCCTGATGCAGCTCAGCGACAGTGATTGTGGTGTGTGTGGTGTGAATAACGTAAATAAAAAAAAACTTCACACCCTGATCATGTTTTCAGGAGTACTGTTGTGTGCAATAGATTCTGTTTTTGCATTGGGTTGTGTTACAGTAGTGTACGTACATGCAGGATTTTCTATAGATTTATACTCTTCATATGAAACTCACAAATCTAAATGCCTAATCCTCTGCAGAGATCTACGACGATCCGTTACTGTATGGTTTCTAAAAATATGCATTGGCAGTTATGAAACAAAGAACTTGCTCACAAATTGAGCATTGTGTTTTCAATTATTTTGCTGTAGTGTGTAATGATGTGTATAGTGTTTACATTTTTGAAAGCTTCGAGCTGCTCTTTTGGTGTGAAAGTTTGAGTTTTGCAGTGGGAAGGTGTGGTTGTGTTTATGTAGCTTTAGAAAAGGGTGTTGTGTTTAGACATTGGGGAACATGGTGGAAACGTTTGTGAAATGTGTTTTAGCATTTGAGAAAAACTGTAACTTCTAGTGCATTGTTTAGGTCCCACTCGCAAATGCACAGTTCAGATGGTCCAAACAGTCCTATATCAAACAAAAAAAGATACCAGAAACTGCATCATGTTTAGTCAAAGTGAGAACTGAACAAGAAATAACCTAATGATTTTTAACTCATTGTTAACTATAAAGCTTGACAACCCATTCACATGAAACATATACAAATACATCTTCATTTGGAGGCACATAGAAGCGTACATCATAGTATTCTACCTAAAATCACTGGCTTATTCCAAATGCCTTGTGTGGCCCCCTGCTTGGTCTGACTGAGAAGAACAAAAGAACTTCCTGTTTGCCGTCCAAAGCAAATAAAGCAAATATAGTTCCCTTACAGATCTTTCATGGTATCACAGTCCTGGGTCCGTGACCCAGTGTTTATGTATTCAGACAGTTTGAATCTGGTTTAAGTAATATTCTTTGTTGTTTTCTGTTTTATGATATATTTGCACTTTCTGGTCTTTAGGTTGTTTCTATGATTCCCCTGTGTTCCACGTTCCATGTTTGCCAGCCTTGTGTTTTTAAGTCTCGTCTTCTCATTCAGTGTTCCCTTTCTGTGGCCCAGTCAGTTGTGTTCCCGTGTCTGTTTCTCCCCCAGTCCCAGTGTCAAGCCTGCATGTCTTAATCTTTGTCTCCATGGTTATCGTACGTCCTGTTTTATTTTGACAGTCTCTCATCCACTGTTTAGTATGTTCAGTTTTGCTTCGACCCCGTCTTGTTATGTCTGATTAGTTCCAGCTGTGTTCCCTCCTGTTTCCCATCCTCTCATTACCCTGTGCTTATTTTAGCCCTTTGTCTTGCTCTGCTTGTTGTCCGTGTTGCTGTGTGTTTCCCTGTGCTCCTCATGTTCCTGGCTGCTCCTAGTTCTCTGTTCTCATTTCTTAATTCCATGTTTCTAGTTTAGGTTTTGTTTTCTTGTTTGTAGCGTTCAAGTTTTTTGTACAGCAATAAAGCTGCCTCTTGTATTTTATCCCTTCGATTTTTGAGTCTTGCATTCGGCTCCTACTCCTGCCTGCCACACAGCTATCCATGACAGAACAACACGACCACAACATGAACTCAGCGGACTCAAATCACCCCGGGAGGGACAGAGATCTGGTCCACTTCTAGAGTCTGGTGAGGCACATTGCCCACACCTCGGGGCATTCATGGACTGTCAGTTGGCATCTTCTGGAAGAACCCTCATCTGCAGCAGGTTAAATTACTCTGGACCACCGAAGGTCTCCTTTCCTGCATCTACTGGGAGCTCAGCCGAGCCGTCTCAGACTTCTGTGTCAGCTGGGAGCTCAGCTGAGCTGACCCAGCCTATTGCAGACTCCACACTGCCGCCTGAGCCTGCAGGTTTCCATCTGCCTGAGCCTGAGGAACACCCATCATCTGTTCACAAATTTGAGCTGTAGGGTCCCTGTTTGCCCGAATCTGGGAAGCATCTGGAGCAGGCTGTGTGCCACGCGCAGCCCCCTGTGCCCCTGCACTGCCCCAGCCAGCTCAGTCTCCACAACAATTGGTACTGTTTCCACCAAAGGTCTCTACACCATACTGTCCTGCTCCACCAGAGCCAGAGGTCTGCACTCCCGGTGCTCACTGCATTACCAGGTCCTGAGTAGGGATGGGTATCGTTTAGGTTTTATCCGATACCGGTGCCAAACCGGTACTTTTGAAATGGTGCCGTGCTTAAACGGTGCTCAAACCAGTGCTTAAAGAATGGAAAACACAAACTTTGTCCTAAAACCTCTTGTGTTTAGCTGGGGGTTTTCTTTGTAAAAAGATAACAAAGTTAGCCTTTTCTGCAGCTATAGGGCACATATGGTATCACTCTATCAAACAAGAAGACAGCCGCATGTAACTATGACGGTGTTTGCTAGTTCACCTTACATGCATTAATGTAATAACGTGGTTAGCCTACTCAACATAAATTACACACGAACAACATTAAGCTACTCACCCAGAGAAGAACGTCTGCTGCTGCCATCATCATCCGTCATCATTTCTGCTACACTGGCAGGGCTTGGGCCAGGACTCTCTTCTTCGGGTTCTTGGGCGATGTTGCTAACTCCGGGTCCGATAACAGGCACCACACCCGCAGTAGATGTGCTCGGTCTTGCAGCAAGCTATCAAATGCAGTGCATTTCTCGGCTTTTAAAAAACGTTATGCGTCGCCAGGTGTTTCATCAGATTCGAGGTGTTACCTCATTTGCACAGAATCACCTTAAAGCACTTGTTGCAGGCTGCTGAGTTTGCATCTTTTGCTGTGAAGTACAGCCAGACTTTTGACCACTTCGCCTTGGGCATTTTTAATCTGTTTTGCTGCTCTAAAAGAACGTACATACCTGGGCCTGCCTACTATCCTTGGAAAGGTAAAATGATTGGCTAGAATCCAAACAATCCAAAGAATCGATGTCATAATGGCACCGGATACTGGTACCCATCCCTAGTCCTGACCCAGAGGTCTGGGCTCCACCCGAGTTGGTAGCCAATGCACTGCCAAGTCCTGCTTCGCCAAAACCCAGTACTGCTCAATCAAGGGTCTCCATCCTCATCGATGTCAGCCTCCAGCAAAGCCACCTGAGGGTCTCTGTCAATGGCCATCTGCCAGGCCACAACAGTGCAGGCCATCTTCCAAGCCACCTTATAGTTTCCATCTCTGTCTTCTCCATTGTCAGCCTCCAGTCCCGTCAGCTGAGGATCTTCGCCATCATTGTCAGCCTCCAGATCTGCTCCGTCTTCATCACTGGCCTCTCAGTCGGCCTCCCGGTGAGCCTCCTGATGTGCTCCATCTTTGTCACTGGCCTCCCGTTCAGCCCCCTGAACTGTTTCATCTCTGCAGCTGGCCACATGGTTCTTGCACTCTCACAAGAACTGATCATACTGTTAACACAACTTCAACTCTTCACAAGCACCTGCACAGCTAGCATGCTAACGCTAAGCTAGCCAAGAACCCGGAGTGACGTTAAAGCGAAGTAAATGCTGACCCCAACCCAACACAGTGCTAAAGTGGGCCGTAAGAAAATGATGAGAAGTCAGGCTGCAGTCCATTTCTACCCGTTCATGTTTCTACTGTAGAATCATTGTGGTGATTGCTTTAAAGTCTGTTTGTGCTGGTTTACAACTTTGATTTTGGTGCTGTCGACTTTGTGTTCATAACTAAACACTGTAACGATTGTTAAAGGTTATTTTACTGTGACAGGTTAACTATCTCTGTGGACTGTTGTTGTTCCTTTAAGAGACATGTTTGGTTGTGCTGCAGAAAAAGTGAGTGAGTGTGTGCACCCCGCTCCTCGGGGTTAATGGCTTGTTTTCCTTTACCTATACAATAAATTGTGTTGAGATCAAAACCTCTGGTGCTTGAGAGCATATGTGAATGGTAAATGGTAAATGGCCTGTATTTAGATAGCGCTTTACTAGTCCCTAAGGACCCCAAAGCGCTTTACACGTTCAGTCATCCACCCATCCACACACACATTCACACACTAGTGATGGCAAGCTACATTGTAGCCACAGCCACCCTGGGGCGCACTGACAGAGGCGAGGCTGCCGGACACTGGCGCCACCGGGCCCTCTGACCACCACCAGTAGGCAACGGGTCAAGGACACAACGACCGAGACTGTCGGAGCCGGTGCTCGAACCGGCAACCTTCCGATTACAAGACAAACTGCCAACTCTTGAGCCACGATCGCCCCTAATGTTAGAATACTAAGAGAAAGATCACGTCTGTCCTAATCAGGATAGATATTTTTTGCTGGTGTGTGGGGCTGTAGCCTGTAGGTTTATATTGTTAAATAGTAATTACGAGACAGTGTGTTTCAGATCATTTAACAGAGTAACATGAGAGCAATGTAACAAGAAATGTAATGAATCTTTCTTCTGGGTGTAATTAAGTAGCGTACTTCATTGCTTTTAAGAAAAGTGTTCTGTGTAATATTTGCAATAATTACTTTTTTGAGTAATGACCCTTAGTAACACTGATCACAACAAAGAGGGGAAAGACCTCCAACATGCCCAAACATTTGGCTACGCAGCACATAATTAACTTGCATGTACTTGAATGTAATGTCTTTGATATGCTGCTTAGAGATGGTTGTGACTCTAAAACTGGAGCCAATTCGAATCGATAAGGAATCAAATCGATAAGTCATATCAATAATGGAATCGGAATTGCTAAACTCTTATTAATTCCCATCCCTAACCAGCACAATCAGTAGTAACAAGCAGTCTAATAAAATACTTTCTTCTGGGAGTAGTTAAGTAATATACTGCATAACTTAAGATAAATGTTCAGTGTATTATGTGTAATACATTACTTCCTTAACAACCTCCACACTGATCACTACAAAGCGGGGAAATACCTCCAACACAGACAAACATTTGACCACACAACATCCAGTTATCTATAACGGTGTGTTCACACCGAATGCGATAGACGCGACCAAAACGCGCCAGACGCCCTTAGCTTGACGTGTGCACATTCGCACCTCGACACGCGTCCAACGCGAATTATTCGCGTGAAGCGGAAATGAGGGAGGAAGTAGTGCCAGACGGTATATTTGCAAGATGGCAGCTGTCGATCTAGCGTTTGAAGAGAGAGTCTCCCTTCTCTATTTACTGTGGAGAGCCGAGCAGCGGCGTAAAGGACGTCCTCGCCGTACCTGGGTCCATCAGGTCTTCCAGAAGCGTGAGCAGTTTGGTTAGTTTCACCACTTGCTCCAGGAGCTGCGTGTGGATGACTTTCAGCGGTACCACCGTCTTTCCCTCGCCCAATTTGAGGAGCTGCTGTCCCGCGTTGGCCCAAGCATCGCCCGCCTAGACACCAACTACAGGCGCTCAATCCCACCTGCAGAGCGCCTGTCCATCTGCCTGCGGTTAGTAAAAGTGTTTAATACGGTAGTCCTTTATTGATACCTGTGCTAATATATGCTAAACTATCCGTTTATACACTGAAAACATGGCTGTGTTATGCTATCAGTAAATAATAATAATAATAATGATGGATTGCATTTATATAGCGCTTTTCGGGGCCCTCAAAGTGCTTTACAATTCCACTATTCATTCACTCTCACATTCATACACTGGTGGAGGCAAGCTACAGTTGTAGCCACAGCTGCCCTGGGGCAGACTGACAGAAGCGAGGCTGCCATATCGCGCCATCGGCCCCTCTGGCCATCACCAGTAGGCGGTAGGTGAAGTGTCTTGCCCAAGGACACAACGACCGAGACTGTTTATTGATAGCATACTGTGGTATGGAGACGACTGTTTATAATATTTGTAGTGATACTCAAAAGGTCTCACCAAGTCCTGATTTAATTCGATTTATGCTATGTTATCAGTGTTTGCAATGATAGAATGGCTCTGGTGTCATATCAGTGTATTTTCTCAGTGTTTGCTGATATCAAACTGTGGTATGAGGACCACTGTTGGTAATCTTTGTAGTGATATTCAGAAGGTCTATCTTATAAAGACACACACACAACAGCTCTGAGCCACTGCCTTTTTAAAAGTTTTCTTAATAAATGGAGCTTGCCCCCAAAATAAACTAACCTCTTTTTATTCTCTTAAATAATTGGTCTTCACTATGTTCCTATATAGTAGTATATTTTTTCATTAGTATAATATGAAATAAATTCTACATGTGTCAAGTTATGTGCCAATATTTGCTGTGTAGTAGAACCGAGACATTAGTCATTAGAAAAATTTATTTGAAATAATATTAAAATTCTCAAACAGAAAAACATTCAACATAAATATATAAAATATAACTATTTACAGAGAGACAGGAATAAAAAGGACCTAGATTAAAGTGGAAGAGCCTCAGGGAGAAGGATGAGAAAAATAAGAACATTGTTTCTGCCCTGGAGAGCCTGTTGCCTCATCAGAAAACTACTGATCATTAGGGTCCAATGTTTCCAAATTTAACACAGCTGTGCTGTTTTCAAAAACGAATTCATAAATTTGAAATTTCACTAATACTCTCGTCTGAGGCGGCATTGCTCTCCAGAGCAGGAACAAGGCTGAGGAGGAAATACTCTGTTGGAGACTGGCGTGGCCTCTTCAGGGACTCCAGGATGGCCAGCTCCACCGCCGATGGACCGTCCAGGGATCCGTCCCTTGTCCACCTCGGAGCTGTCCTCCTCTGTGGGCCTGTAAAACAAAGCACAAAACAACACAAAGAAATGAGAAGGCTGCTACTAGATTTTCATTTTCAACATTGAAAAAAAAAAACAGGATATAATCAGATTGGTTGTAGATATTTAGTAAAGGTAATCAAAAGGGAATCCAACTGAGTAAAAAGCTATCAGTGCTGTACATCTGTTGCTACAATTACATACCTGTGAGTGCAGCAGCAAGAGGAGAGGGACCAGGGACTGGGGAGCCAGGAGAAGCAACAGGGGATGGCTCTGTTGCAGAATCCGTTGGCTCTGTCAAGACAATATTAAATGTTAACAAGTTGAAAATAATAGATAGAGAAATAGAGAAAATATATACAGTGGTCCCTCATTTATTGCAGCAGGGGTTCTCAGAATAACTAGCCCCTCGCCACTCACTTTATACACTTTTTTTCACACACACATGAACATTACTCACAGTTCTCACAAGTTGATTCTCAAAGTACAAACCTTTGTAGATTTCAAAATGTAAAAGTAAAATGGTAAATGGCCTGTATTTGTATAGCGCTTTACTAGTCCCTAAGGACCCCAAAGCGCTTTACACATCCAGTCATCCACCCATTGGTGATGGCAAGCTACATTGTAGCCACAGCCACCCTGGGGCGCACTGACAGAGGCGAGGCTGCCGGACACTGGCGCCACCACCAGTAGGCAACGGGTCAAGTGTCTTGCCCAAGGACACAACGATTGAGACTGTCGGAGCCAGGGCTCGAACCGGCAACCTTCCAATTACGAGGCGAACTCCCAACTCTTGAGCCACGATCGCCGCATTTTATCTTCGTCTGCGTGCCACTTTTGTGCACCTTTTTCCCTCCCAGTGCAGGTGTCCGAATATTTCCGAATGAGGGTTATGAGTTATGAGTGTTTTTGTGCTGTTTTTTCTATTGGACGTGATGGTTATCAAAACCAAACATGATAAATTTGGCAAGCGCAGGAGAAACGACACGGAGGAGATTTGTCAATCAGGCTGCAGAATGCAATGCACATTGTTGAAAGTTGTACAGTGCAATAACAAAATCTGCGAAAAAGCGAGGCAGTGAAGGATTAACAGTGGGACCACTGTATACTGTTTATTAATAAACAATAACATATATTTCTATATGACAACATGCATAAATTAACTGCCTACATTAATTCATTGTAAACATACCTTCTGACTGGGACTCCCCTGCTGCCTCTTCGGGCTGTCCCTGATCCTCGGGGGGGAAGTTCTCCACGGTCCCCGCCATATTGCTGCTAGTCTCCCGCGGGGTGAGGAAGGAGTCCAGAAACCCCATGACCACGAAAAACTTCCATCTCCTCCCTGATCCTGCTGCAGACCCACTCCTCTTCTTTCTCCTGCAGGTTTCCTCTAAATAAACACATTATCTTGTTAGCGGAAAGGTATTTGTACATCAGTGGGAAAATAGCGGGACAGTAGGTGGGCTTGCTAGCTTTTGTGCGGCTTCCCTGGGTCAGTCAAAAATTTCAAAAGAGAAATGAATGAACTTACCAGGTTGCCCGATCTCTTCACATATCTTCCTCCAAGCTCGGTCCTTTTTATTCCTGTCTCGGTACAGAAAGCAGCTGGTGTAGTACAGCTCCGGGTGGTTTGCTACGGCGTTGATTAGCCTTTCCTCCATATTGAATGAAGAATGAAGTGCTTTGGCTGGACCTGCCCCTCTGAACTAGGTCAGAGCATCACGTCACCAGGCTCCTGATCGGTTGTCGCGGCGCGACTTGACGCTGGAGTTCAGATTTTTCCAACTCGAGCGGTTGACGCGATACGCGCGAATGCACAAAATGCACCACACAAACTGACACGCATATTTTTATTCGCGCGTCACTCGCGCTACTTGGACGTGCAACTGATGCGTTTTCGTGACGCAAATCTGCTTCTGAATTTTCGCGGGACCCCCAGTCGCGCGGCATCGCGCTTCTCCATTGACTTTACATGTAAACCTGACGCTCTGGTCGCGTCTATCGTTCAGTGTGAACACACCGTAAGAAATCAAAATGATAATTGACTTTGAAAATGGGATTGAAATCAGTAAATTTGTAGCAATTCCCATCCCTAGACATATTGGAAACTAATTTGATCTCTTGAATCTGTTTTCACATAGAATGTCAAATGAGAATGTAAAGAAATTATTAAAATTAATAATTATGCTTTGTAATGTTCATTGACCAGCATCAAATACACTATTACATTACAGTCTTTCAGAAAAACACACACAATAACCGTATACGTGATGTTTTAAGAGCAAAAAATTATAGCATAAATTGTGGCATTGTACCACTGAATGAAATGACCTAAACACTGGAAATTAGATTAAAAATATTTTCTACTTGTAAATGTTTTACTCCAGCACAATTGTGTTCACAATAACATGTTCACACATTGTTTTTAGGATTTTTATACATTACATTTTAAATAGTCTCACTTTTTAACACCAATTATAAAATGTTATATTATTATTATGAGACGTGAAACATTATTGTTTTGTTTGCCATATTTTGGATTATTTTATATGACATTTTCTGTTTTCAGCTTTTTAAAACCCCCCACAAAGGATGATTGGGTACTGCCAAGGTTCAAATCTGAATGCTGTTTATTTATTTGCAGAAATTTAAAATTGCATTTTAACTTTTAATAACTTCTTCAACGATTCTTTGATTTCCTGTGTCTGAAGACCATAGATTATTGGATTTAAAGTCAAAGGCATGACAGTCGCCAAAGATAGACTTACAGTCCTTGCATTTGGAAGTATTGTACTCCCAAAGGTAAAGATAAATAGTGCAGGGAGGAAATAAATTGCCACTAATGAAAGGTGACCTGTGCAGGTTTTTAAAGCCTTTAGTCTTTCCCTACATGTAGCAGTTTTTGACAAAGAATAGCCAATACAGCAGTAACTTCCCACGATAAATGCCAGTGGAACCCAAAGAACAAGAACTGATGCCAAATGAGCAATTACACGATTTGGAGTAAGATCATTGCAGCCAAGCCGATACACAGGTCCATGATCACAGAAAAAGCTCTGAATAACCACAGAGTCACAGAAAGAAAGTCTTGTGAGAAGACCAACTGCAGTGAGTATGATAGTAATTGCAAGAAGCCAGAAAAAAGCGATCAAAGATAAAATGAGCTTGTGGCTGATTCTCATTTGGTAGTGCAGCGGGTACGTGATAGCCATGACTCTGTCAAAGGACAACACAACCAGATTAAAAGCCTGAGCTGCAAAAAAGGTCAAACAGAAAAACATGAATGCCAAGCAGTCATTGTAGGAGATATGGTGATGGTTAAACAGAAAAATGTCAACAAGCTTTGGCATCAAAGCAGAGCTACTTAACAGGTCTGTAAATGCAAAGTTCACAACTCCAATATGTTTTGGACCTCTCAATGTATGATCTAAAATTATGACAATCATCACTAGTGTGTTTCCCACCACTGAAAAAATGTAAATAAAGCACAGAAAGACAAAGTAATACCTAATATTAGATATGCCATTAAATGCACTTATTATGAAATATGCAGGTTTCACAAATGTGATGTTTTTCCCAACAGCTGAATTTAAAAATTCCATTTGAATATTTTTTTTGTTAATGTTAAAGGTTAAAGTTAATGTCCTTTATTTTCTGTTTCAGCAAACCTTGTTTAGTTAAGACTGGCTCCAAATGGAAGCAGAGCACCTTTGTGTTATATATATAAATATATTATATATATTTTTTAAAAACATGTTTCCTGCTATGCCACCAGTACCATCCAGGTGAGAGTGACAGCTGCACAGAAAATGAATAATTGTACGCTTCCATTTACTTATTTATTTTTATTTATTTTTTAGTTAGGGCACCCTTGCATATGTGCACTTACAGGTATAAACACATTTATATTTAAGCATGTTGTTTGTCATGGACAGTATGTTCAGGTTCAGACTGGGTGTAGGACATTCCTCCCAATCACCCCACTGTTGTTGACCAAGAAAAGTCCCCCAGTATAATAATGGAGCCCCGACGTGGAGTGACTTTCACCAGCTTACCAAGAACTCCAAGAATACTGGGTCCCCGCAATAGCGACCCTAAGCCTGCTCACTATCACTCACATCCAGCTTTAAGGACACTAGTACATATAACAAGATTTGATTCAGCAGGTATAGTGAGTACAATTAGTGAATACAGCATGTGTTGTACTCAAGTGTTCTTAGTGCAAGTGTTTTGTATGAGTTACAACCTTCTGTACATTGACCTGATATGTTTAGGCATTTTTCTGTAAGTAGTCTCCCAGGATTATTGTTTCCTTTGCTTATGTTTCTTTGTCCTTTGTTACTGGAAGACTGACTGTGATTCTATTACCAGCAAATTACATATTACAGTATGTGAGCTAACACACTTGGTTAGACATTGCTCTTGTACAGAGTGGCGAGATTTTCTTTTCCACCCCTTGAAGAGTACCCAGTGTGTAGAGTCTACACTTTGAGTTTACACTTTGGGTGGTTTGTTACTGGGGATTTATGCTTTAGCAGGAAAACTAACATCATAGCTACTACTAACTGCAAATCACTCAGAAACCCTAAAGTGTAGTCTGATTACCGGATAGCAATTGGCCTGTTCAGTACTGCTGATTCCTCCTGTGCTTTTTAAACTTTTTTTCACCAATGTTTTTTAATTTATTAGTGAGAGAATATGAATTTTCTCATCAATATAAAGAATACGACTCATAGTCTCAACTTAAGGACTCAAAAATTTCCTGCTTATAAAACACCAGCACGTGACCACGAGGAGCAGCTCAAAAGCTGGCCCGTTCATATCTTTACTCAGAGAACCAATGTTAAAATGTAACCACATGGTCTTTCACTTTTATTAGCCCTGTGTTCCCTCTGTAATCAAACCATGTGATTATATTGTTATAAGTAGAATTTACTCAATCGGGTCACTACACAATGATTCAGTTTATTTGCCACAAAAAATAACATTTCTGGGTTTCTACCAGTTTAGTCAGTCCTTTACATTATATTTACATTTTGGTTGGACATTCTTTGAAACACTAATCAAAGGTGGCCCATATCCACATAGAAGCTGGAAGAAAGAGGAGTTGGAAGGCTTCCTGACATATTCTCATAGCAGAAAATGATCTATTTAAACAGTCATTAAAATGTATTTCTGTAGTTATATAGTAGCTTTACTGAATCTCACTTTGAAAAAAAAAAAACAACAAGCATATGTCATGCTGCAATGCATATTTCTCAGAAAGGCAACCCTTACATTTGGCTACTTGAACAATTTTATTTTATTTTATATGCATTCCTTAAATAAACAAAGGGGTAAAAATATTTATGCCAAATTTATTCTTACTTTTTAAATTTGACTTTTCTATTTTTGTAGTGTTTTGTGATTCTTCCCTTTAACTTTTTTAGAGATTCTTTGATTTCTCGTGTCTGAAGAACATATATGATAGGGTTCAGCATTGGAGGAAAGACTGATGTCAGAGACAGGTTTATGATTCTGGCATTTGGCTCTATGTTTGCACCTAGAGTAAATGTGATTAATATTGGGAGGAAATAGATTGCCACTAATGAAAGATGAGCTGTGCAGGTTTTAAAGCCCTTCATTCTTTCTCGAACTGTGGCTACCTTAGCTAAAGCATAGCCTATACTCAGATAACTCAACAAAACAATTGTAAGAGGAAGCCAAAGAATAAGAGCTGGCAAAATCCAAGCAGTTATATCGCTGGGTGTATAATCATTGCATGCAAGCCGGTATATCTGACCATGGTCACAAAAAAAGCTTTTAATAACGACTGACTCACAGAGGGAAAGCCTTGTAAGAAGGCCAGTTGCAATAAGTACAACAATAATGACAAACACCCAGAAAGAGGCAATTAAACAGAACATGAACTTGTGAGTCACCTTCAGTTGATAATGCAGTGGGTAAACGATCGCCATAACTCTGTCATATGACAGTGCAACCAGATTTAGAGCTTGCATCGAAAGGAATACATAGCAGAAAAACAGGAATGTCAAGCAGTCATTATAGGAAATGTGGGGGTGATTAAACAAAAAGATATCGAGAACCTTTGGCACCATGGCAGAGTTACCTAACAGATCAACCAATGCAAGATTGAAAACTGCAATATATTTCGGTGTTCTTAGATTGTGATCCAAATATATTGTGGCCATGACAGCTGTGTTTGCCAGGACAGAAATAATATAAACAAAAAACAGAAAGGCATAATAATATTTTATATTAGGAATGCCAATAAATCCACTTATAATGAAAAATGCAGGACGCAAAAAAGTGATATTTTTTCCAAGTGCAGAGTTGAAAAGATCCATTGGCAAAAAATCTTAGAGTCTTATATTGCCTAAGCTCTGATAATGCAGACAGCAGTACTGCACATCATGATTCTGTTATGCAAACTGGAATACCCCAGATGATGAAGTTCTAGCTGATCCCCTCAGTGTTTATATTTATCAAACCAATAGCTACTATGGTTTGATAGCTGGTGTGTGTGTGTGTGTGTGTGTGTGTGTGTGTGTGTGTGTGTGTGTGTGTGTGTGTGTGTGTGTGGTATCAGTGGGGGTGGGGTGGGTGGGTGGTGGGAGGTAGTTTCACATGTTGTTTTTTTCCGTTGTTTGTTTGATATAGGATTTTAAATGTTCAGCATTTTTCAATAATTCAAAATTTATACTGTGCCAATATGTTACAAACTGAGAGGTCTGAACTGCCAGAACAGTTTAAAACCTGGACTCTTGCTCTATGTAGCAATGCTGTTGCACTACTTGTCACAATGACTCTGTGTGGCAGGCAGTGTATGGGCCCTAATGCAGGACTTGGATGCAGAACTAAACTCAAAAGTCATCTTTATTGCTGGAACCTTTCAAAAAACAAAGTAAAGCTGGGTTAAAGTTGAAGTTGGGTCCAAGTCAATTTCACTCACATTTGTGGAGGAATGTGGAGAGACAGTATCGATTGCTGCAGTTGGGGAGCAGTCTCTGCAGGCGGTGAGATGTGCAGAGACAGAATATCCAGGGTGAGCCACACCCTGGATATTCTGGGACAGCAAATGCCTCCAACAAGCTCAAGCGTGAAACCTCTGATGAACAGGTAGGCATCTTCGAAGCAGTAGTTCTTTCACTAGGCTGAAGTGATACACCATTAGTGGGAAGTGGGAAGGAAAAACTCCCTTTTAACAGGAAAGAATCCTCAGACAGAAGGGAAGGTCAGCCATCTGCTGCGACTGGCTGGAGGTGAGCAGAGGAACAATAGACAAAACCAGACTGTAGAAGCAAGCCAGAGACTAATAATAACCAATGATTAAATGCAAAGTTGTGTATAAACAGTCAGTCAAAAAAGATGAGGAAAAAGAAATAGTGCATCACAGGAACCCCCCAGCAGCCCAGGCCTTTTAAGGGTGGATGTCAAGGTCACCCACTCCCATTCTATGATAGCCTTTAAGATAAGATGGGTTCAGATTTGTCATGGTCTGGGTGGGTACCTGCAGGTCTCCAACAGCGGCTCCTCCTCCTTTAGGCAGAGATTGGTTGCTCCTCCCTGGCTGACCACCTGTGGGCAATTATTCCGGCAGCATATAAGACCTGCGCACTCAACCGTTCATTGCCCGAGTATCTGCTATCCCCATGTTAGTCAAGTGGAGTGTGATTGCTTTGTCCAGAACCCGTGTGACGACTTACCTGTTTTTCTTGTCCTCAGAGGTAGCTCCTGGAGTGGAGGTCTCGCCTCCCTCATCCCCGCCTTCCTGGACCTGGGCCACCTGCTGCTGGTACAACGTTGCCAACTGGCCCGCCACTCACTTGCCTGCCTCCCCACGCCTCGACCGCATCCGGGCCTTCCGCCCCACCTGTCCCCTCCACCTGAAACCAAGTAAGGCAACTCAGTTTAACTGTGGAGGATCGCCGATTGTCTGCTGGATCCCGTTGACTGTGCTCTCCTCTCATTACAGTGCCCCGGCCACTTCATAGCCCAGTTTCCACCTCTCCACTGCCTCAGCTGTTCAGCTGCACCCTAGAGTTGTCTAGGTCACCCTTAGTTAACTTAGTTTTTCTGCGCACCTCTAGTGTGGTGGCGTCGTGTTGTTTTGCTGGTGTTTAAATGTGGGGGGAAATAAACCTTCTTAACGTAAGTGGTAACCTTCTTACCACTTACCGTCTCGCTTCCGGTTTGGTTTCTGCACTTGTGTCCATCTCTGTTACCTCGTGCCGCTGGGCCGTGACAAGATTATTAAAGATCTTATATGTGATCAGAAAGATTTTGAATTTTAGTTCTTGATGTAATGTGAGCCAATGAAGAGAAACCAGTATGGGAGAAATATGATTAAGTATGTGCATTGATAATATTCATCAACAACTAATCGGGACTGTGGAAGACAAAACTAGAGGCTAACTCCAAGGCTACTGCACAAGTCACCATCAAGTGTGGAATATGCCAACATGCGCAATATGTCCCTATGCTATTCTGATTAGGCATCGACCCCAAAGCCCGCTCATTGCTAAGAGTGTTTATGGACAGTGATGCTGGTAACGCGTTGCTTAGTAACGCGTTACTCTGAATATGACCACTTTTTCAGTAACGACTAATCTAACGCGTTACTATTTCCATAACAGTAGTCAGATTAAAGTTACTTGTCCAAACCACTGTGCGTTCCTATTTTTTTTAAGCAAAAAGATTTGGTTTCTTCTTTTCGTCTCAGCGGATGACAAACGCATACGTGTCGTGAAACGTCACATAAGCGACAGGTCACGTTTCCCGCTCACAAGCAGCCAGCGACGTAAAAAAGTGTAAACAACAATGGAGGGACAGAGATGTTCGTTCTTTAGCTGGAAATATGGTCACTATTTTGAGTTTCTGTCAACTAAAGATTTAAATATTAAGGTTCGTTGTACACTCTGTGTTGGCGAAAAAGTGTTATCTACCTTCAAAAACACTACGTCAAACTTAAAGAAACATTTGGAGTCGCAGCACAGCACAGTCAAACTCACAGAGAGAGTCCCACCAAGTGGTCCAAAGCAGAGAGCCGTGACTTCCGCAGAAGGTCCTACACCCCCCAAACAACAAAAGTTGGACTTTGGTGCAAAACCAGTAAGTGATGAAGAATTGAAGAAGTTGGTCACGCAGTATATTGTAGAAGAAATGCTACCTATAAACACTGTTGACTCGCCCTCGTTTCGTGCCATAATAAAAAAGTTCCCTACTTCTGTTAATGCCGAGCTGCCTCACCGAATGACTTTTACTTCTTACTTGGAGAAGGAGTTTACAGAAATGGAGAGAAATTTGAAGGCCGCACTGAATGAGATTGACTTTGTTTCAACTACCGCGGATATTTGGACTGCTAACAACAGAAGCTATATGGGAGTAACGCTCCACTGGATCAGTAGAACCACATTAGAGCGCCACAAGGTTGCATTAGCATGTAGGCGAATTCGTGGTAGACACACGTATGATGTCATTGGTACAGAAATTGAAAACATCCACTCCTCTTATGGATTACTCAACAAAGTAGTTGCAACAGTTACTGATAATGGATCCAACTTTGTTAAGGTGTTTCAAGTTTATCATCCTGTCACGGAGTCCGATGATGGGACGGAGGAGGAAGAGTCCAGCCCCAAAGACGATGATGTCACTTTTTCTGATCTGTCAGAAATCCTCTCAGCTGAGAATGAAAGTGATGGTCAGCTGTCTCTTCCCCCGCACCGCAGGTGTGCTTCGCACACATCAACATAATTTGCACACGTGATGTGGAGAAACATTTAACAACCAATGCAGAGAGCAGGGCTGTGTATAGGAGCAGCACAGCAAAATGCACAGCTCTTTGGACCAAATCGAGTAGATCTACACTTGCATCAGAAACAGTGAAAGAAATCAGCAAAAGAAAGCTTCTAATACCAACATCCACAAGGTGGAATTCCTTTTTTGATGCTGTAAAGAGAATTGCAGAAATCCCCATGGGTGAGCTGAATGCTCTGTGCACAAAGCTAGGACTGAAGTGCTTCAAAGATCAAGAATACCAGTTCCTGCATGAGTACTGCATGGCCATGAAACCTCTGACTGCAGCACTGGACATTTTACAAGGCGACTGTCCATATGGAACTTTACTACCAACACTTGAAGTTCTGATGCAGAAGACCCAGGCTGTGAAAGATGACCTCTCCAGGATGACTGCAGGCCTTCCAGATGCCATTGTACAGGTACGCTCCATCTTGAAATTAGTCAAATTTTTTGCTTCATACAATTCACAAACATGGAACAGAATATTAATTATCATTGAAAAATAAGATTAAAACAATTAAAATGTTTACAAGTTACCTAAAACAAAATAAATCCATAATACTGATCTCATATTAGGCATGGTTTGCAAATAATTCAATAACATAATAAATTGTAGGCATAAAAATATCAATTATGTTTTTTAGGCTATTCAGACTCGTTTCGCCGGTGTGCTGGACGACAAAGATGCCCTTCTCGCAGCTGCCAGTTGTCCAAAATTCAAACTCCGATGGCTGAGAGATGCAGGAAGGAGGGAGCGAGTAAAACAGCTTCTGACAGCAGAGTGTTGCACCACTGCTCCTCTGGCAAAAAACCCTGCCAGTGTGCCCAGTGCTACTACATCTAGCAGCCAAGGTGAGATGGACTTTTTCACTTTTGAGGCAGAGCCAGAGGAGGAGACCTATTCTGCAGAAAAAGAAGTCATGGACTACCTGATGTCAGGCTACGACCTTCAGATTCTGCATAAGTTTTCAAGCATAAAGACAATTTTTTTAAAGTATAACACTCCAACCCCATCAAGTGCTCCTGTGGAGCAACTTTTTAGTCTGGGAGGTTTGGTGCTCATGCCTAAAAGAAATCGACTTTCTGACAAAAGGTTTGAGAAGCTTCTGTTAATGAGGTACAACCACTGGTTTACTCGCTCCACTCTACTGTTTCCCCCATGACATGCGATGACAACATATACTGAAAAAAAGAGAATGGGGAATCCAATTTAAATAACTATTTACAAGTAATTGAATTAAGTTTATCAAAGTCACTTAATAAACTTATTAAAGTTTTCAAGTTGATTAACTTAAATCAATTACTTGCAAGGAAGTAAGGCAATTTAAGTTGGACCTGCAGTCTCTTTTTTTTTCATAAGATTAGTCCAAAGTTACAAAAGCGGACAATAGTGCTTACATGTGGATGGTATAAAAAGTATCTTAAGGGAAGTCAAGAAAGACTCTTTGTTTGTTTGTTTTTTGTTTTGTTTTTTTATAAAAAGTATTTATGTTAAATAAAGTCAAGAAAGACTCCTTTTTTTATAAAAAGTATTTATGTTAAGTGAAGTAACAAGACTGTCTTTATTTTCATACAAACAAGTATTTCTGTCAGGAAAAAAGTTTTAAGTTCAACTTCAAATGTCAGGAGATATATTGTTGGCATTACTGTTAAAATACACTTCCAATAAAGTGAGTATTGGCAAAACCGGTTGATGTTTTTATGTTGAGGCAGTGGGGAGTGTTATTGGCAGCTTCTGAAAGTAACTAATAAAGTAACTAGTAATCTAACTTAGTTACTTTAAAAATAAAGTAATCAGTAAAGTAAATAAGTTACTTTTGGAAGGAGTAATCAGTAGTCCGTAATATATTACTTTTTCAAAGTAACTGTGGCAACACTGTTTATGGATATAGATTCAGTGACTATCAACCACTTCCTGGACATGGATGAGATTGAGTTGTATGCCAGGAGTGAGCAAGATATCATCCATCTCACCAGGATCTACAGAGAAAATGTTGGGATGTCATTTGGACAAGAAAAGAGTGGCTAAATGGTTGCAAAGAGAGGGAAGGTGATGCACACTAAAAGGGTGGAGTTGCCAGAAGGCAAATATACAGGGAAGCTACAAGTCCCTGGGTATCCCACAAGCCAAAGGGAACCATGATAAAAATGGATGAACATCTGTGTTTGCTGCGGGCAAACACAGCTGTAAGATGTTTCTTGCGGTTGGTTACCAGGTGTTCTGTCTTAAGTTTACTGCCCCCTACTGGACCTTGTAAATTTCTGTTTACGTGATATGCACATTGACACAGTTGTTAGTTCTCCCCTGGAAGGAGGGAGTATTTAATTGGTTCCGTTTATTTGTTTTTCTGTCTGTTTGTTAGTAGTCTAACATGGAGCATAATTTCCAAGATTTCATTTTGTGTAATGGTACATACCAATAAAAGCTTGAGCTGATTTCATTGTGATGAAAACTGGGTCACAGTCAACGTCATACCAAATGTGAAAATCAGTGAATACTATATTATCCAGGAATTTTTATGGATTTGCTTCAAACTTCATAACAATATACCAGGCATTGGGGGACATGAATACCTAGGTTGGCTAACCATTTGACCTTGACTTTCATTGTTAGCACCCAAGCACCTTCTCCGTTGGCACTGGCATCTACCTCTAATTTGCCAATAGCCCTTCAACAAGTTCAGTTTAGTAACAAACTTTGCCGAACCGACCCTATCGACACAATCTTCCATACTGGGAAGAGAATAGGAGTCAGGTTTGGTCCCGCTGTTCACCTTCAGAAAATCCATACAAAACTGCGGGGTTTTATCCGCTTTAGGCACTAGGAGTCATGGGGAACTCCATGCACTAGAGCTAGGAACAGCAAGACCATTTTCCAGCAGATAAGAAACTTCTGTCTGGAAAAGAGCATGTTTAGTGGGATTCACCCCATAGTCGTGCTGTTTGATTGGAGGGTGGTCCCCTACATCGACATCATGCTCCAGCACAGTGGTACGGGAAGGAGTGTATTATATTTCTCTGAACCACTGGGGCAATCGTGGTTCAGGGGGTTGGGAAGCTCATCTTGTAACCGGAAGGTTGCCGGACAGAGTTTGCTCAGCTCTGTCCGTCTTGGTCGTTGTGTCCTTTGGCAAGACACTTCACCTACCGCCTACTGGTAATAGCCAGAGGGGCCGATGGTGCGATATGGAAGCCTCGCTTCTGGGACGGCAGCTGTGGCTATAACTGTAGCTTGCCTCCACCAGTGTGTGAATGTGAGAGTGAATGAATAGGCCTTTGAAACCAAGATGGCGCCGCGTATGGATGCCCTGGTACTTCAGTGCGTTACTTCTGTTTTGTTTTTGTGCATAACTTGTGTGTCTGGGCACTCTTCTGGATATTCTTACACCAGAGAAGAGCTTCTTAACTACAGGACTACAACACCTGTGGATTTAATTCCAATATTTGTCGCATCTGCGGCAGATTTACTACAGACCTTGATCAGGAAAGTGAGACGCCGAAGGAGAGGAAAGCGAGCCGGCACAGTCGTGCATCTGAGGAGACGCGGACTGCGAACTGCTCTTCCTGGGATCTTCCTTTCCAACGTACGCTCACTCCGGAATAAGATGGACGAGCTGGCCCTGATGAGAAGCATGAACAGAAACTTTGCCTCCTCCTGTGACTTATGTTTTATGGAGTCGTGGCTCTGTGAGGACATCCCAGACTGCGCGCTCAAGTTGGAGGGTTTTCATCTGCTGCGCACGGACCGGCAGGCCTCTCTCTCTGGTAAGACCACAGGTTGAGGCGTCTGCTTCTACATTAATAGTGGCACAGATGTAACAGCGATTGCTCAGCACTGCTCTTCCTCTCTGGAATACCTTTTTATACACTGCAGTGTATAAACCTGAAGTGGGAGCCCACCATCACCTCTGTCATAAAGAAAGGCCAGCAGAGGATGTACTTCCTGAGGCAGCTGAAGAAATTCAACCTGCCAACACGGACGATGATGCAATTCTACACTGCAATCATCGAGTCCATCCTCACCTCCTCCATCACCGTGTGGTATGCTGGAGCCACTATCAGGGACAAACAGAGACTGCAGCCTGTTGTGCGCTCTTCTGAGAAGGTGATTGGCTGCAGACTCCCATCTCTGCAGGACCTGTACACCTCCAGTACACTGGGGCGTGCAGCTCGGATCACAGCTGACCCTTCTCACCCTGGACACAGTCTGTTTGACCTGCTCCCTTCAGGCAGGAGGCTCCGGTCCATTCGCACCAGAACCTCTCGCCATAAGAACAGTTTCTTCCCCTCTACATGAACAATAACCGTATGATTGTTCCCACCACTAACACATGACCCTACGCTGTGTTCACTGCATCATTCCATGTTTGGCACTGATCACCACTTGCACTCATGTATATATCTATCTACTTAGCACTTTTAATTTTTATGTTTATTTAAGCGTTATCTGACAGTATGTTTTGCAGCAATAAAAAAGTACCGCAGCAATTTCCTAATGTTGTAAACCTGCTCAACATTTGGCAATAAACCCTTTCTGATTCTGATTCTGATAGTGGAATTGTAAAGTGCTTTGAGAGTCTCGAAAAGTGCTATATAAATGCAATCCATTGTTATTATTATTATTATTATTATTATTATTAATACTGTATACTATACATTAAGACAGAGAAGCCCCAAGAATCAGACGAGCCCCTGTGAGCAAGCACTCAGCACCAGTGGTAAGGAAAAAACTCCTTTTTAACGGGAAGAAACCTCCAGGCTCAGGGAGGGCCAGCCATTTGTCGCGACCAGTTAGTGTTGAGGGGAGAGAGACACTACAAAATACATACTGTGTAGAGGAGCCAGAAATTAATCATAATAAATGATATGGGTGGTGTACAGAGTAGGACAGGTGAGTGAAGAATAACATTCAGTGCATCATGAGAAGGCCCCCAGCTGCTAAGGCCTTTTGCAGCACAACGAAGGGACGGCCTAGGGTCACCTGATCAATCCTGGCTATAAAATTGATCAAAAATCTTCTAATCACTATAAACTTTTTGATTAACATACATAATTATTTACAAGCTGGAAGACAAAGAAACAAAAATGTACTGACATTCTCAGAGCAGACAATAAAACAGGCAGTGTATTTTTACAGTTACAATTTTAAGGACAGCTGATAGAACAAAGTACAACAACAAAGTGTAACACAGAAAAAAGTGCTTTTATGCATACCTGTTTGAACAACAATAAATATATTTCAAACAATAAATATATACTGCAGTTACATTTTTAAAAAGCAACTCCTACATTTGACCAAAGTCGTCACTGACACTGTCACCAGGTGATGGTTTGAGCCTCAGCTGGGGCCTTTCAATGTGGGGTTTCTATGTGCATGGGTTCTTTCCAGGTTTTTTTTCGTACATTTAAAAGTAACTAGTACTGCATAAACTGTGTGTATGTGTATAAACTGTCTGTATAAACTGGCCATAGTTGTGAATGAGTGATGTGTAGCTGCCTGTTTCTCTATGCTGGCCCTAATAAAGTATTAGAGGTACATAGCTGGCTCAAGGCCCACGCTAATATTGCGTTCACACAATATTAAGCAAAGTCCGAAATTCTAAAACTATATAGGGTCAAAAAGATAATGTCAAGTACACAAAAAATTGCTCATCATTAAATTCAGAAGAGTTCAAGTTGTCCCTGACAGGAGACATTAACATAACTTGATGCACATGAACTGAATTTGAAAACACTCCTTTTAAAATGGAAATATGATGTATCCCTGATTATTTGCAACATATGTATTGTCATTTTCTTCTACTATAGGGCAAAACACAAATACAACATTTTTGAAGACAGAGATATGTGATGCACAGAAACATACCTTCCAAATCCTCAAAAAAAATA
Source organism: Perissodus microlepis (assembly GCF_051167445.1). Taxonomy (NCBI): domain Eukaryota; kingdom Metazoa; phylum Chordata; class Actinopteri; order Cichliformes; family Cichlidae; genus Perissodus; species Perissodus microlepis. The sequence continues at coordinate 18,080,603 of NC_140470.1, read as the reverse complement.
AAAATCTACCTCTTTGCTAGGTGATGTGTTTTAAAATCAACCACAATTTGCACTGTGAATATTGAATGTACCACTTCTGTTCTGTTTCAAAGTACTGCAACATATGAGCCTTTTTTTAATTTCATAGTCATTCCTTAAATAATAAAAACACTAACTCAAAAGACTAACATGAAAAAAAGGAAGTTTACACTTTTTACATTTGACCTTTCTATTTTTGTAGTATGTTGTGATTCTTCCCTTCAACTTTTTTAGAGATTCTTTGATTTCTCGTGTCTGAAGAACATATATGATAGGGTTCAGCATTGGAGGAAAGACTGATGTCAGAGACAGGTTTATGATTCTGGCATTTGGCTCTATGTTTAAACGTAGAGTGATTAATATTGGGAGGAAATAGATTGCCACTAATGAAAGATGAGCTGTGCAGGTTTTAAAGCCCTTCATTCTTTCTTGAACTGTGGCTACCTTAGCTAAAGCATAGCCTATACTCAGATAACTCAACAAAACAAACAAAAGAGGAAGCCAAAGAATAAGAGCTGGCAAAATCCAAGCAGTTATATCGCTGGGTGTAAAATCATTGCATGCAAGCCGGTATATCTGACCATGGTCACAAAAAAAGCTTTTAATAACGACTGACTCACAGAGGGAAAGCCTTGTAAGAAGGCCAGTTGCAATAAGTACAACAATAATGACAAACACCCAGAAAGAGGCAATTAAACAGAACATGAACTTGTGAGTCACCTTCAGTTGATAATGCAGTGGGTAAACGATCGCCATAACTCTGTCATATGACAGTGCAACCAGATTTAGAGCTTGCATCGAAATGAATACATAGCAGAAAAACAGGAATGTCAAGCAGTCATTATAGGAAATGTGGGGGTGATTAAACAAAAAGATATCGAGAATCTTTGGCACCATGGCAGAGTTACCTAACAGATCAACCAATGCAAGATTGAAAACTGCAATATATTTCGGTGTTCTTAGATTGTGATCCAAATATATTGTGGCCATGACAGCTGTGTTTGCCAGGACAGAAATAATATAAACAAAAAACAGAAAGGCATAATAATATTTTATATTAGGAATGCCAATAAATCCACTTATAATGAAAAATGCAGGACGCAAAAAAGTGATATTTTTTCCAAGTGCAGAGTTGAAAAGATCCATTGGCAAAAAATCTTAGAGTCTTATATTGCCTAAGCTCTGATAATGCAGACAGCAGTACTGCACATCATGATTCTGTTATGCAAACTGGAGTACCCCAGATGATGAAGTTCTAGCTGATCCCCTCAGTGTTTATATTTATCAAACCAATAGCTACTATGGTTTGATAGCTGGTGTGTGTTGTGTGTGTGTGTGTGTGTGTGTGTGTGGTATCAGTGGGGGTGGGGTGGGTGGGTGGTGGGAGGTAGTTTCACATGTTGTTTTTTTCCGTTGTTTGTTTGATATAGGATTTTAAATGTTCAGCATTTTTCAATAATTCAAAATTTATACTGTGCCAATATGTTACAAACTGAGAGGTCTGAACTGCCAGAACAGTTTAAAACCTGGACTCTTGCTCTATGTAGCAATGCTGTTGCACTACTTGTCACAATGACTCTGTGTGGCAGGCAGTGTATGGGCCCTAATGCAGGACTTGGATGCAGAACTAAACTCAAAAGTCATCTTTATTGCTGGAACCTTTCAAAAAACAAAGTAAAGCTGGGTTAAAGTTGAAGTTGGGTCCAAGTCAATTTCACTCACATTTGTGGAGGAATGTGGAGAGACAGTATCGATTGCTGCATTTGGGGAGCAGTCTCTGCAGGCGGTGAGATGTGCAGAGACAGAATATCCAGGGTGAGCCACACCCTGGATATTCTGGGACAGCAAATGCCTCCAACAAGCTCAAGCGTGAAACCTCTGATGAACAGGTAGGCATCTTCGAAGCAGTAGTTCTTTCACTAGGCTGAAGTGATACACCATTAGTGGGAAGTGGGAAGGAAAAACTCCCTTTTAACAGGAAAGAATCCTCAGACAGAAGGGAAGGTCAGCCATCTGCTGCGACTGGCTGGAGGTGAGCAGAGGAACAATAGACAAAACCAGACTGTAGAAGCAAGCCAGAGACTAATAATAACCAATGATTAAATGCAAAGTTGTGTATAAATAGTCAGTCAAAAAAGATGAGGAAAAAGAAATAGTGCATCACAGGAACCCCCCAGCAGCCCAGGCCTTTTAAGGGTGGATGTCAAGGTCACCCACTCCCATTCTATGATATGGTACCATGAGGCCTTTAAGATAAGATGGGTTCAGATTTGTCATGGTCTGGGTGGGTACCTGCAGGTCTCCAACAGCGGCTCCTCCTCCTTTAGGCAGAGATTGGTTGCTCCTCCCTGGCTGACCACCTGTGGGCAATTATTCCGGCAGCATATAAGACCTGCGCACTCAACCGTTCATCGCCCGAGTATCTGCTATCCCCATGTTAGTCAAGTGGAGTGTGATTGCTTTGTCCAGAACCCGTGTGACGACTTACCTGTTTTTCTTGTCCTCAGAGGTAGCTCCTGGAGTGGAGGTCTCGCCTCCCTCATCCCCGCCTTCCTGGACCTGGGCCACCTGCTGCTGGTACAACGTTGCCAACTGGCCCGCCACTCACTTGCCTGCCTCCCCACGCCTCGACCGCATCCGGGCCTTCCGCCCCACCTGTCCCCTCCACCTGAAACCAAGTAAGGCAACTCAGTTTAACTGTGGAGGATCGCCGATTGTCTGCTGGATCCCGTTGACTGTGCTCTCCTCTCATTACAGTGCCCCGGCCACTTCATAGCCCAGTTTCCACCTCTCCACTGCCTCAGCTGTTCAGCTGCACCCTAGAGTTGTCTAGGTCACCCTTAGTTAACTTAGTTTTTCTGCGCACCTCTAGTGTGGTGGCGTCGTGTTGTTTTGCTGGTGTTTAAATGTGGGGGGAAATAAACCTTCTTAACGTAAGTGGTAACCTTCTTACCACTTACCGTCTCGCTTCCGGTTTGGTTTCTGCACTTGTGTCCATCTCTGTTACCTCGTGCCGCTGGGCCGTGACAAGATTATTAAAGATCTTATATGTGATCAGAAAGATTTTGAATGTTAGTTCTTGATGTAATGTGAGCCAATGAAGAGAAACCAGTATGGGAGAAATATGATTAAGTATGTGCATTGATAATATTCATCAACAACTAATCGGGACTGTGGAAGACAAAACTAGAGGCTAACTCCAAGGCTACTGCACAAGTCACCATCAAGTGTGGAATATGCCAACATGCGCAATATGTCCCTATGCTATTCTGATTAGGCATCGACCCCAAAGCCCGCTCATTGCTAAGGGTGTTTATGGATATAGATTCAGTGACTATCAACCACTTCCTGGACATGGATGAGATTGAGTTGTATGCCAGGAGTGAGCAAGATATCATCCATCTCACCAGGATCTACAGAGAAAATGTTGGGATGTCATTTGGACAAGAAAAGAGTGGCTAAATGGTTGCAAAGAGAGGGAAGGTGATGCACACTAAAAGGGTGGAGTTGCCAGAAGGCAAATATACAGGGAAGCTACAAGTCCCTGGGTATCCCACAAGCCAAAGGGAACCATGATAAAAATGGATGAACATCTGTGTTTGCTGCGGGCAAACACAGCTGTAAGATGTTTCTTGCAGTTGGTCACCAGGTGTTCTGTCTTAAGTTTGGTGCCCCCTACTGGACCTTGTAAATTTCTGTTTACGTGATATGCACATTGACACAGTTGTTAGTTCACCCCTGGAAGGAGGGAGTATTTAATTGGTTCCATTTATTTGTTTTTCTGTCTGTTTGTTAGTAGTCTAACATGGAACATAATTTCCAAGATTTCATTTTGTGTAATGGTACATACCAATAAAAGCTTGAGCTGATTTCATTGTGATGAAAACTGGGTCACAGTCAACGTCATACCAAATGTGAAAATCAGTGAATACTATATTATCCAGGAATTTTTATGGATTTGCTTCAAACTTCATAACAATATACCAGGCATTGGGGGACATGAATACCTAGGTTGGCTAACCATTTGACCTTGACTGTCATTGTTAGCACCCAAGCACCTGCTCCGTTGGCACTGGCATCTACCTCTAATTTGCCAATAGCCCTTCAACAAGTTCAGTTTAGTAACAAACTTTGCCGAACCGACCCTATCGACACAATCTTCCATACTGGGAAGAGAATAGGAGTCAGGTTTGGTCCCGCTGTTCACCTTCAGAAAATCCATACAAAACTGCGGGGTTTTCTCCGCTTTAGGCACTAGGAGTCATGGGGAACTCCATGCACTAGAGCTAGGAACAGCAAGACCATTTTCCAGCAGATAAGAAACTTCTGTCTGGAAAAGAGCATGTTTAGTGGGATTCACCCCATAGTCGTGCTGTTTGATTGGGGGGTGGTCCCCTACATCGACATCATGCTCCAGCACAGTGGTACGGGAAGGAGTGTATTATATTTCTCTGAACCACTGGGGCAATCGTGGTTCAGGGGGTTGGGAAGCTCATCTTGTAACCGGAAGGTTGCCGGACAGAGTTTGCTCAGCTCTGTCCGTCTTGGTCGTTGTGTCCTTTGGCAAGACACTTCACCTACCGCCTACTGGTAATAGCCAGAGGGGCCGATGGTGCGATATGGAAGCCTCGCTTCTGGGACGGCAGCTGTGGCTATAACTGTAGCTTGCCTCCATCAGTGTGTGAATGTGAGAGTGAATGAATAGGCCTTTGAAACCAAGATGGCGCCGCGTATGGATGCCCTGGTACTTCAGTGCGTTACTTCTGTTTTGTTTTTGTGCATAACTTGTGTGTCTGGGCACTCTTCTGGATATTCTTACACCAGAGAAGAGCTTCTTAACTACAGGACTACAACACCTGTGGATTTAATTCCAATATTTGTCGCATCTGCGGCAGATTTACTACAGACCTTGATCAGGAAAGTGAGACGCCGAAGGAGAGGAAAGCGAGCCGGCGCACTCGTGCATCTGAGGAGACGCGGACTGCGAACTGCTCTTCCTGGGATCTTCCTTTCCAACGTACACTCACTCCGGAATAAGATGGACAAGCTGGCCCTGATGAGAAGCATGAACAGAAACTTTGCCTCCTCCTGTGTCTTATGTTTTATGGAGTCGTGGCTCTGTGAGGACATCCCGGACTGCGCGCTCAAGTTGGAGGGTTTTCATCTGCTGCGCACGGACCGGCAGGCCTCTCTCTCTGGTAAGACCACAGGTTGAGGCGTCTGCTTCTACATTAATAGTGGCACAGATGTAACAGCGATTGCTCAGCACTGCTGTTCCTCTCTGGAATACCTTTTTATACACTGCAGTGTATAAACCTGAAGTGGGAGCCCACCATCACCTCTGTCATAAAGAAAGGCCAGCAGAGGATGTACTTCCTGAGGTAGCTGAAGAAATTCAACCTGCCAACACGGACGATGATGCAATTCTACACTGCAATCATCGAGTCCATCCTCACCTCCTCCATCACCGTGTGGTACGCTGGAGCCACTATCAGGGACAAACAGAGACTGCAGCCTGTTGTGCGCTCTTCTGAGAAGGTGATTGGCTGCAGACTCCCATCTCTGCAGGACCTGTACACCTCCAGTACACTGGGGCGTGCAGCTCGGATCACAGCTGACCCTTCTCACCCTGGACACAGTCTGTTTGACCTGCTCCCTTCAGGCAGGAGGCTCCGGTCCATTCGCACCAGAACCTCTCGCCATAAGAACAGTTTCTTCCCCTCTGCTTTTGGACTCATGAACAATAACCATATGACTGTTCCCACCACTAACACATGACCCTACGCTGTGTTCACTGCATCATTCCATGTTTGGCACTGATCACCACTTGCACTCATGTATATATCTATCTACTTAGCACTTTTAATTTTTATGTTTATTTAAGCGTTATCTGACAGTATGTTTTGCAGCAATAAAAAAGTACCGCAGCAATTTCCTAATGTTGTAAACCTGCTCAACATTTGGCAATAAACCCTTTCTGATTCTGATTCTGATTCTGATAGTGGAATTGTAAAGTGCTTTGAGAGTCTCGAAAAGTGCTATATAAATGCAATCCATTGTTATTATTATTATTATTATTATTATTAATACTGTATACTATACATTAAGACAGAGAAGCCCCAAGAATCAGACGAGCCCCTGTGAGCAAGCACTCAGCACCAGTGGTAAGGAAAAACTCCTTTTTAACGGGAAGAAACCTCCAGGCTCAGGGAGGGCCAGCCATTTGTCGCGACCAGTTAGTGTTGAGGGGAGAGAGACACTACAAAATACATACTGTGTAGAGGAGCCAGAAATTAATCATAATAAATGATATGGGTGGTGTACAGAGTAGGACAGGTGAGTGAAGAATAACATTCAGTGCATCATGAGAAGGCCCCCAGCTGCTAAGGCCTTTTGCAGCACAACGAAGGGACGGCCTAGGGTCACCTGATCAATCCTGGCTATAAAATTGATCAAAAATCTTCTAATCACTATAAACTTTTTGATTAACATACATAATTATTTACAAGCTGGAAGACAAAGAAACAAAAATGTACTGACATTCTCAGAGCAGACAATAAAACAGGCAGTGTATTTTTACAGTTACAATTTTAAGGACAGCTGATAGAACAAAGTACAACAACAAAGTGTAACACAGAAAAAAGTGCTTTTATGCATACCTGTTTGAACAACAATAAATATATTTCAAACAATAAATATATACTGCAGTTACATTTTTAAAAAGCAACTCCTACATTTGACCAAAGTCGTCACTGACACTGTCACCAGGTGATGGTTTGAGCCTCAGCTGGGGCTTTTCAATGTGGGGTTTCTATGTGCATGGGTTCTTTCCAGGTTTTTTTTCGTACATTTAAAAGTAACTAGTACTGCATAAACTGTGTGTATGTGTATAAACTGTCTGTATAAACTGGCCATAGTTGTGAATGAGTGATGTGTAGCTGCCTGTTTCTCTATGCTGGCCCTAATAAAGTATTAGAGGTACACAGCTGGCTCAAGGCCCACACTAATATTGCGTTCACACAATATTAAGCAAAGTCCGAAATTCTAAAACTATATAGGCTCAAAAAGATAATGTCAAGTACACAAAAAATTGCTCATCATTAAATTCAGAAGAGTTCAAGTTGTCCCTGACAGGAGACATTAACATAACTTGATGCACATGAACTGAATTTGAAAACACTCCTTTTAAAATGGAAATATGATGTATCCCTGATTATTTGCAACATATGTATTGTCATTTTCTTCTACTATAGGGCAAAACACGAATACAACATTTTTGAAGACAGAGATATGTGATGCACAGAAACATACCTTCCAAATCCTCAAAAAAAATAAAAATCTACCTCTTTGCTAGGTGATGTGTTTTAAAATCAACCACAATTTGCACTGTGAATATTGAATGTACCACTTCTGTTCTGTTTCAAAGTACTGCAACATATGAGCCTTTTTTAATTTCATAGTCATTCCTTAAATAATAAAAACACTAACTCAAAAGACTAACATGAAAAAAAGGAAGTTTACACTTTTTTCATTTGACCTTTCTAATTTTGTAGTGTTTTATGATTCTTAACAACTTTCTCAGAGATTCTTTGATTTCTCGTGTCTGAAGAACATATATGATAGGGTTCAGCATTGGAGGAAAGACTGATGTCAGAGACAGGTTTATGATTCTGGCATTTGGCTCTATGTTTGCACCTAGAGTAAATGTGATTAATATTGGAAGGAAATAGATTGCCACTAATGAAAGATGAGCTGTGCAGGTTTTATCATATTGTTATAAGTAGAATTTACTCAATCGGGTCACTACACAATGATTCAGTTTATTTGCCACAAAAAATAACATTTCTGGGTTTCTATCAGTTTAGTCAGTCCTTTACATTATATTTACATTTTGGTTGGACATTCTTTGAAACACTAATCAAAGGCGGCCCATATCCACATAGAAGCTGGAAGAAAGAGAAGTTGGAAGGCTTCCTGACATATTCTCATAGCAGAAAATGATCTATTTAAACAGTCATTAAAATGTATTTCTGTAGTTATATAGTAGCTTTACTGAATCTCACTTTGAAAAAAAACAACAACAAGCATATGTCATGCTGCAATGCATATTTCTCAGAAAGGCAACCCTTACATTTGGCTAAAGATAAATGTGATTAGTTATCACTATCACCTCACAGCATAAAGGTCCCTGCTTTGAATCTAATCTTTCACCTTTCCATGCTTTCCCTGTTTGTGCATGACTTCTCAACAGGCTTTATTTTATTTTATTTTATTTTATTTTATTTTATTTTATTTTATTTTATTTTATTTTATTTTATTTTATTTTATTCATGATAAACTCCTAAGCTTTCACGTTCATAAACTGACCATAGTTGTGAATAAGTATCTGTATGTCTCTCTGTGTTGGTCCTAACAGTAACAATTACAGTTGCTTAAAAAATTACAAATCACAAATCTTTGCTACATGATGTGTTTTCAAATCAACCACACACTGCCCCATGAAGTATGACATTTGTAATTTGGGTTCTATTTGGAAGTACTTAAACATACTTGAACATTTTTATTTTATTTTATATGCATTCCTTAAATAAACAAAGGGGTAAAATATTTATGCCAAATTTATTCTTACTTTTTAAATTTGACTTTTCTATTTTTGTAGTGTGTTGTGATTCTTCCCTTTAACTTTTTTAGAGATTCTTTGATTTCTCGTGTCTGAAGAACATATATGATAGGGTTCAGCATTGGAGGAAAGACTGATGTCAGAGACAGGTTTATGATTCTGGCATTTGGCTCTATGTTTAAACGTAGAGTGATTAATATTGGGAGGAAATAGATTGCCACTAATGAAAGATGAGCTGTGCAGGTTTTAAAGCCCTTCATTCTTTCTCGAACTGTGGCTACCTTAGCTAAAGCATAGCCTATACTCAGATAACTCAACAAAACAATTGTAAGAGGAAGCCAAAGAATAAGAGCAGGCAAAATCCAAGCAGTTATATCGCTGGGTGTATAATCATTGCATGCAAGCCGGTATATCTGACCATGGTCACAAAAAAAGCTTTTAATAACGACTGACCCACAGAGGGAAAGCCTTGTAAGAAGGCCAGTTGCAATAAGTATAACAATAATGACAAACACCCAGAAAGAGGCAATTAAACAGAACATGAACTTGTGAGTCACCTTCAGTTGATAATGCAGTGGGTAAACGATTGCCATAGCTCTGTCATATGACAGTGCAACCAGATTTAGAGCTTGCATCGAAAGGAATACATAGCAGAAAAACAGGAATGTCAAGCAGTCATTATAGGAAATATGGGGGTGATTAAACAAAAAGATATCGAGAATCTTTGGCACCATGGCAGAGTTACCTAACAGATCAACCAATGCAAGATTGAAAACTGCAATATATTTCGGTGTTCTTAGATTGTGATCCGAATATATTGTGGCCATGACAGCTGTGTTTGCCAGGACAGAAATAATATAAACAAAAAACAGAAAGGCATAATAATATTTTATATTAGGAATGCCAATAAATCCACTTATAATGAAAAATGCAGGACGCAAAAAAGTGATATTTTTTCCAAGTGCAGAGTTGAAAAGATCCATTGGCAAAAAATCTTAGTGTCTTATATTGCCTAAGCTCTGATAATGCAGACAGCAGTACTGCACATCATGATTCTGTTATGCAAACTGGAGTACCCCAGATGATGAAGTTCTAGCTGATCCCCTCAGTGTTTATATTTATCAAACCAATAGCTACTATGGTTTGATAGCTGGTGTGTGTGTGTGTGTGTGTGTGTGTGTGTGTGTGTGTGTGTGTGTGTGTGTGTGTGTGTGTGTGTGTGGTATCAGTAGGGGTGGGGTGGGTGGGTGGTGGGAGGTCGTTTCACATGTTGTTTTTTTCCTTTGTTTGTTTGATATAGGATTTTAAATGTTCAGCATTTTTCAATAATTCAAAATTTATACTGTGCCAATATGTTACAAACTGAGAGGTCTGAACTGCCAGAACAGTTTAAAACCTGGACTCTTGCTCTATGTAGCAATGCTGTTGCACTACATGTCACAATGACTCTGTGTGGCAGGCAGTGTATGGGCCCTAATGCAGGACTTGGATGCAGAACTAAACTCAAAAGTCATCTTTATTGCTGGAACCTTTCAAAAAACAAAGTAAAGCTGGGTTAAAGTTGAAGTTGGGTCCAAGTCAATTTCACTCACATTTGTGGAGGAATGTGGAGAGACAGTATCGATTGCTGCAGTTGGGGAGCAGTCTCTGCAGGCGGTGAGATGTGCAGAGACAGAATATCCAGGGTGAGCCACACCCTGGATATTCTGGGACAGCAAATGCCTCCAACAAGCTCAAGCGTGAAACCTCTGATGAACAGGTAGGCATCTTCGAAGCAGTAGTTCTTTCACTAGGCTGAAGTGATACACCATTAGTGGGAAGTGGGAAGGAAAAACTCCCTTTTAACAGGAAAGAATCCTTAGACAGAAGGGAAGGTCAGCCATCTGCTGCAACTGGCTGGAGGTGAGCAGAGGAACAATAGACAAAACCAGACTGTAGAAGCAAGCCAGAGACTAATAATAACCAATGATTAAATGCAAAGTTGTGTATAAATAGTCAGTCAAAAAAGATGAGGAAAAAGAAATAGTGCATCACAGGAACCCCCCAGCAGCCCAGGCCTTTTAAGGGTGGATGTCAAGGTCACCCACTCCCATTCTATGATATGGTACCATGAGGCCTTTAAGATAAGATGGGTTCAGATTTGTCATGGTCTGGGTGGGTACCTGCAGGTCTCCAACAGCGGCTCCTCCTCCTTTAGGCAGAGATTGGTTGCTCCTCCCTGGCTGACCACCTGTGGGCAATTATTCCGGCAGCATATAAGACCTGCGCACTCAACCGTTCATCGCCCGAGTATCTGCTATCCCCATGTTAGTCAAGTGGAGTGTGATTGCTTTGTCCAGAACCCGTGTGACGACTTACCTGTTTTTCTTGTCCTCAGAGGTAGCTCCTGGAGTGGAGGTCTCGCCTCCCTCATCCCCGCCTTCCTGGACCTGGGCCACCTGCTGCTGGTACAACGTTGCCAACTGGCCCGCCACTCACTTGCCTGCCTCCCCACGCCTCGACCGCATCCGGGCCTTCCGCCCCACCTGTCCCCTCCACCTGAAACCAAGTAAGGCAACTCAGTTTAACTGTGGAGGATCGCCGATTGTCTGCTGGATCCCGTTGACTGTGCTCTCCTCTCATTACAGTGCCCCGGCCACTTCATAGCCCAGTTTCCACCTCTCCACTGCCTCAGCTGTTCAGCTGCACCCTAGAGTTGTCTAGGTCACCCTTAGTTAACTTAGTTTTTCTGCACGCCTCTAGTGTGGTGGCGTTGTGTTGTTTTGCTGGTGTTTTAATGTGGGGGAAATAAACCTTCTGTTCACTTACCGTCTCGCTTCCGGTTTGGTTTCTGCACTTGTGTCCATCTCTGTTACCTCGTGCCGCTGGGCCGTGACAAGATTATTAAAGATCTTATATGTGATCAGAAAGATTTTGAATGTTAGTTCTTGATGTAATGTGAGCCAATGAAGAGAAACCAGTATGGGAGAAATATGATTAAGTATGTGCATTGATAATATTCATCAACAACTAATCGGGACTGTGGAAGACAAAACTAGAGGCTAACTCCAAGGCTACTGCACAAGTCACCATCAAGTGTGGAATATGCCAACATGCGCAATATGTCCCTATGCTATTCTGATTAGGCATCGACCCCAAAGCCCGCTCATTGCTAAGGGTGTTTATGGATATAGATTCAGTGACTATCAACCACTTCCTGGACATGGATGAGATTGAGTTGTATGCCAGGAGTGAGCAAGATATCATCCATCTCACCAGGATCTACAGAGAAAATTTTGGGATGTCATTTGGACAAGAAAAGAGTGGCTAAATGGTTGCAAAGAGAGGGAAGGTGATGCACACTAAAAGGGTGGAGTTGCCAGAAGGCAAATATACAGGGAAGCTACAAGTCCCTGGGTATCCCACAAGCCAAAGGGAACCATGATAAAAATGGATGAACATCTGTGTTTGCTGCGGGCAAACACAGCTGTAAGATGTTTCTTGCAGTTGGTCACCAGGTGTTCTGTCTTAAGTTTGGTGCCCCCTACTGGACCTTGTAAATTTCTGTTTACGTGATATGCACATTGACACAGTTGTTAGTTCTCCCCTGGAAGGAGGGAGTATTTAATTGGTTCCGTTTATTTGTTTTTCTGTCTGTTTGTTAGTAGAGCATAATTTCCAAGATTTTGTGTAATGGCAGATACCAATAAAAGCTTGAGCTGATTTCATTGTGATGAAAACTGGGTCACAGTCAACGTCATACCAAATGTGAAAATCAGTGAATACTATATTATCCAGGAATTTTTATGGATTTGCTTCAAACTTCATAACAATATACCAGGCATTGGGGGATATGAATACCTAGGTTGGCTAACCATTTGACCTTGACTTTCATTGTTAGCACCCAAGCACCTGCTCCGTTGGCACTGGCATCTACCTCTAATTTGCCAATAGCCCTTCAACAAGTTCAGTTTAGTAACAAACTTTGCCGAACCGACCCTATCGACACAATCTTCCATACTGGGAAGAGAATAGGAGTCAGGTTTGGTCCCGCTGTTCACCTTCAGAAAATCCATACAAAACTGCGGGGTTTTATCTGCTTTAGGCACTAGGAGTCATGGGGAACTCCATGCACTAGAGCTAGGAACAGCAAGACCATTTTCCAGCAGATAAGAAACTTCTGTCTGGAAAAGAGCATGTTTAGTGGGATTCACCCCATAGTCGTGCTGTTTGATTGGGGGGTGGTCCCCTACATCGACATCATGCTCCAGCACAGTGGTACGGGAAGGAGTGTATTATATTTCTCTGAACCACTGGGGCAATCGTGGTTCAGGGGGTTGGGAAGCTCATCTTGTAACCGGAAGGTTGCCGGACAGAGTTTGCTCAGCTCTGTCCGTCTTGGTCGTTGTGTCCTTTGGCAAGACACTTCACCTACCGCCTACTGGTAATAGCCAGAGGGGCCGATGGTGCGATATGGAAGCCTCGCTTCTGGGACGGCAGCTGTGGCTATAACTGTAGCTTGCCTCCATCAGTGTGTGAATGTGAGAGTGAATGAATAGGCCTTTGAAACCAAGATGGCGCCGCGTATGGATGCCCTGGTACTTCAGTGCGTTACTTCTGTTTTGTTTTTGTGCATAACTTGTGTGTCTGGGCACTCTTCTGGATATTCTTACACCAGAGAAGAGCTTCTTAACTACAGGACTACAACACCTGTGGATTTAATTCCAATATTTGTCGCATCTGCGGCAGATTTACTACAGACCTTGATCAGGAAAGTGACACGCCGAAGGAGAGGAAAGCGAGCCGGCGCACTCGTGCATCTGAGGAGACGCGGACTGCGAACTGCTCTTCCTGGGATCTTCCTTTCCAACGTACGCTCACTCCGGAATAAGATGGACGAGCTGGCCCTGATGAGAAGTATGAACAGAAACTTTGCCTCCTCCTGTGTCTTATGTTTTACGGAATCGTGGCTCTGTGAGGACATCCCAGACTGCGCGCTCAAGTTGGAGGGTTTTCATCTGCTGCGCACGGACCGGCAGGCCTCTCTCTCTGGTAAGACCGCAGGTGGAGGCGTCTGCTTCTACATTAATAGTGGCACAGATGTAACAGTGATTGCTCAGCACTGCTCTTCCTCTCTGGAATACCTTTTTATACACTGCAAACCGTTTTATTCTCCGCGGGAGTTTGCTTCATTCATCTTGGCCGCTGTTTACATCCCGCCAGATGCGGATGTGCAGGCAGCTCAGTGGGCCCTCGCGGAGCAGATACTGCACATAGAGTGGACATTCCCAGACTCTCTCATTATTGCTCTTGGGGACTTTAATAAAGCCAATCTGAGCCAAGAGCTTCCCAAATACAAGCAGTATATTAAATGCCCGACCAGAGAGGAGAGGATATTGGACCACTGTTACAGCACGATCAGCGTGGCCTAGCGCGGTGCCCCGTGCTTCACTCGGACTTTCTGACCACGTCATGATTCACCTGATGCCCGCGTACAGACAGAGGCTGAATCTCTCCAAACCTGTCGTGAGGACTAAAAAACTGTGGAGCAACGAGTCTGTGGAGGAGCTTCGCACGTGTTTGGAGTCTACAGACTGGGACACAATGAAGGCTGCTTCTAACAGCTTGGATGAGTTTACGGACACTGTCACCTCCTATATCCACTTCTGTGAGGACAGCATTGTGCCATCACGCACCAGGGTGAGTTATAACAATGACAAACCCTGGTTTACTGCTAAACTCAAAAAGCTGTGGCTGGAAAAGAGAAAGGTGTTCAGAAGTGGAGACAGGGACTGCTACGGAGAGGCCAAGTACAGGTTCACTAAAGAAGTGGACATTGCTAAACATCAGCACTCTGAGAAGATGCAGCAGCAGATCTCAGAGAATGACTCGGCCTCTGTGTGGAAAAGTTTTAGGAATATCACCAACTACAAGCCTAAAACCCCCCACTCCACTGATGACTTGCTCTTAGCCAACACCCTTAACGACTGTTACTGCCGTTTTGACGAGCCATCAAGCAGCCTTCACACCTCCAACAGCCCCAACAATAGAGACACTTTGGACACTCATTCCCCCACCTCTCCCCCCTCCATAGAGCCATCACCACCATCAAACACTTCACCTACAACAGCCCCCTCCACACCCCACACCAAGGAGGATTTCACACCACCTTCTCCCACTACAACCCTTCATATTCATGAAGCAGATGTGAGGAAGCAGTTTAAGAGTCTGAATGCTCGAAAAGCTCCTAGCCTAGACGGTGTGTCTCCTGCCACTCTCAGACACTGTGCAAACGAGCTGGCCCCAGTGTTTTCTGGCATTTTCAACTCCTCACTGCAGGCATGTCATGTGCCTGCCTGCTTCAAGTCCTCTACCATAATCCCTGTCACCAAGAAACCAAGGATCACTGGACTAAATGACTACAGACCTGTGGCTCTGACATCTGTGGTCATGAAGTCATTTGAGCGCCTGGTTCTCTCCTACCTCAAGACCCTCACGGCCCCCCTCCTGGACCCCCTGCAGTTTGCATACAGAGCCAACAGGTCTGTAGATGATGCTATCAACATGGCTCTACACTTCATCCTGCAGCATCTGGACTCCCCAGGAACCTACGCCAGGATCCTGTTTGTGGACTTCAGCTCTGCCTTCAACACCATCCTTCCAGACCATCTCCAAGGCAAGCTTTCCCAGATGAATGTGCCTGATCCCATCTGCCGGTGGATCACTGACTTCCTGATGGACAGGAAGCAGCATGTGAGGCTGGGAAAGAAGGTCTCGGACTCCCAGACCATCAGCACCGGCTCCCCTCAGGGCTGTGTTCTTTCTCCTCTGCTCTTCTCCCTGTACACTAACTGCTGCACCTCCACCCACCAGTCTGTCAAGCTAATCAAGTTTGCAGATAACACCACCGTTATTGGACTCATCTCGGACGGGGATGAGTATGCCTACAGGAGGGAGGTTGAACGTCTGGTGTCCTGGTGCAGCCACAACAACCTGGTGCTGAATGCCCAGAAGACAGTGGAGATTATTGTGGACTTCAGGAAGCACACAGCCCCACTTCCCCCATCATCCTAACTGACACCCTCATCACCTCTGTGGACTCATTCCGCTTCCTGGGTATCACCATCACCCAGGACCTGAAGTGGGAGCCCACCATCACCTCTGTCATAAAGAAAGGCCAGGAGAGGATGTGCTTCCTGAGGCAGCTGAAGAAATTCAACCTGCCAACACGGACGATGATGCAATTCTACACTGCAATCATCGAGTCCATCCTCACCTCCTCCATCACCGTGTGGTACGCTGGAGCCACTATCAGGGACAAACAGAGACTGCAGCGTGTTGTGTGCTCTTCTGAGAAGATGATTGGCTGCAGACTCCCATCTCTGCAGGACCTGTACACCTCCAGTACACTGGGGCGTGCAGCTTGGATCACAGCTGACCCTTCTCACCCTGGACACAGTCTGTTTGACCTGCTCCCTTCAGGCAGGAGGCTCCGGTCCATTCGCACCAGAACCTCTCACCATAAGAACAGTTTCTTCCCCTCTGCTGTTGGACTCATGAACAATAACCATATGACTGTTCCCACCACTAACACATGACCCTGCACCGTGTTCACTGCATCATTCCATGTTTGGCACTGATCACCACCTGCACTCATGTATATATCTATCTACTTAGCACTTTTAATTTTTATTTTTATGTTTATTTAAGCGTTATCTGACAGTATGTTTTGCACTAAGTACCGCAGCAATTTCCTAATGTTGTAAACCTGCTCAACATTTGGCAATAAACCCTTTCTGATTCTGATTCTGATAGTGGAATTGTAAAGTGCTTTGAGAGACTCGAAAAGTGCTATATAAATGCAATCCATTGTTATTGTTATTATTATTATTATTATTATTATTATTATTATTATTATTATTATTATTATTATTATTTATACCGTATACTATACATTAAGACAGAGAAGCCCCAAGAATCAGACGAGCCCCTGTGAGCAAGCACTCAGCACCAGTGGTAAGGAAAAAACTCCTTTTTAACGGGAAGAAACCTCCAGGCTCAGGGAGGGCCAGCCATTTGTCGCGACCAGTTAGTGTTGAGGGGAGAAAGACACTACAAAATACATACTGTGTAGAGGAGCCAGAAATTAATCATAATAAATGATATGGGTGGTGTACAGAGTAGGACAGGTGAGTGAAGAATAACATTCAGTGCATCATGAGATGATAGGGTGATAGGGTCACCTGATCAATCCTGGCTATAAAATTGATCAAAAATCTTCTAATCACTATAAACTTTTTGATTAACATACATAATTATTTACAAGCTGGAAGACAAAGAAACAAAAATGTACTGACATTCTCAGAGCAGACAATAAAACAGGCAGTGTATTTTTACAGTTACAATTTTAAGGACAGCTGATAGAACAAAGTACAACAACAAAGTGTAACACAGAAAAAAGTGCTTTTATGCATACCTGTTTGAACAACAATAAATATATTTCAAACAATAAATATATACTGCAGTTACATTTTTAAAAAGCAACTCCTACATTTGACCAAAGTCGTCACTGACACTGTCACCAGGTGATGGTTTGAGCCTCAGCTGGGGCCTTTCAATGTGGGGTTTCTATGTGCATGGGTTCTTTCCAGGTTTTTTTTCGTACATTTAAAAGTAACTAGTACTGCATAAACTGTGTGTATGTGTATAAACTGTCTGTATAAACTGGCCATAGTTGTGAATGAGTGATGTGTAGCTGCCTGTTTCTCTATGCTGGCCCTAATAAAGTATTAGAGGTACACAGCTGGCTCAAGGCCCACGCTAATATTGCGTTCACACAATATTAAGCAAAGTCCGAAATTCTAAAACTATATAGGCTCAAAAAGATAATGTCAAGTACACAAAAAATTGCTCATCATTAAATTCAGAAGAGTTCAAGTTGTCCCTGACAGGAGACATTAACATAACTTGATGCACATGAACTGAATTTGAAAACACTCCTTTTAAAATGGAAATATGATGTATCCCTGATTATTTGCAACATATGTATTGTCATTTTCTTCTACTATAGGGCAAAACACAAATACAACATTTTTGAAGACAGAGATATGTGATGCACAGAAACATACCTTCCAAATCCTCAAAAAAAATAAAAATCTACCTCTTTGCTAGGTGATGTGTTTTAAAATCAACCACAATTTGCACTGTGAATATTGAATGTACCACTTCTGTTCTGTTTCAAAGTACTGCAACATATGAGCCCTTTTTAATTTCATAGTCATTCCTTAAATAATAAAAACACTAACTCAAAAGACTAACATGAAAAAAAGGAAGTTTACACTTTTTTCATTTGACCTTTCTAATTTTGTAGTGTTTTATGATTCTTAACAACTTTCTCAGAGATTCTTTGATTTCTCGTGTCTGAAGAACATATATGATAGGGTTCAGCATTGGAGGAAAGACTGATGTCAGAGACAGGTTTATGATTCTGGCATTTGGCTCTATGTTTGCACCTAGAGTAAATGTGATTAATATTGGGAGGAAATAGATTGCCACTAATGAAAGATGAGCTGTGCAGGTTTTAAAGCCCTTCATTCTTTCTCGAACTGTGGCTACTTTAGCTAAAGCATAGCAGATACACAAATAACTCAACAAAACAATTGTAAGAGGAAGCCAAAGAATAAGAGCTGGCAAAATCTTAGCAATTACATAGCTGGGTGTATAATCATTGCATGCAAGTCGGTACATCTGACCATGGTCACAGAAATAGCTTTTAATAACAACTGATTCACAGAAGGAAAGCCTTGTAAGAAGGCCAATTGCAATTAGTATAAAAGTAATGGCCGATGCCCAGAAAGAGGCAATTAAAGAGAACATGAGCTTGTGAGTTACCTTCAGTTGATAATGCAGTGGGTAAACGATCGCCATAACTCTGTCATATGACAGTGCAACCAGATTTAGAGCTTGCAATGAAAGGAATACATAGCAGAAAAACAGGAATGTCAAGCAGTCATTATAGGAAATGTGGGGGTGATTAAACAAAAAGATATCGAGAATCTTTGGCACCATGGCAGAGTTACCTAACAGATCAACCAATGCAAGATTGAAAACTGCAATATATTTCGGTGTTCTTAGATTGTGATCCAAATATATTGCAGCCATGACAGCTGTGTTTGCCAGAACAGAAATAATATAAACAAAAACCAGAAAGGCATAATAATATTTTATATTAGGAATGCCAATAAATCCACTTATAATGAAAAATGCAGGACGCAAAAAAGTGATATTTTTCCCAAGTGCAGAGTTAAAAAAGTCCATTGTAAGATTTCTGCCAAGCTTATATTGCCCAAGTGCTGATGAGACAGGTGGCAGCACTGGCTGACTGGGTTTTGTTATGCACATGCAGTACACCAGATGATGAAGCTCTTGCATGCTTTAACTGTTTGCAGATCCCCTCAATGTTTATCTTCAGGCATGATCCCATGAGTGTATTCTGCAACCTGTTTTTCCCACAATATTTGCATGGTGTGTAAAATGTACATTAAATTCAGTTCAGTGACCTGATTATTCAAACCAATAACTGCTAATAATAATATATACACACACATACACACACACACACACACACCCACACACACACACACATATGCCTTTTTTTCCAAATTCAATTTTTTTTTTAAAAAATTTCAAAAATGGATTTGAGTTCAGGGCTTCTTTTGTCATATCTTACATTTTATACTGTACCAAATGTTTTAATTAGTTAAGGAGTGTTTAATAACTGGACTTGTTCTCTGTAGCGATGCTGTTACAATACTGGTAGAATGTGATTTGGCATCATCTTGCTAAATGCTCAATTTGGCAAGGCCTCTCTTGAAAAAGATTCTTTCTTTATGGCTACATATTTTGCTCCAAAACCGGTATATATTATTCAGTGTTAATTTGATGTTTACAATATGCGATTAAGCCATAGCATCTGCTCTGCCATAGCATCCTTTTTCTTAAAATTGCAAGTATATATATGCACACGTATGCACACGTAAGCCAGTTTGATAATGCATTATCAAACTGGCTACTTGTACGACGTGTTCTAACCTCTATCTCACTCTCCATGTCTCTCTCTCTCTCCCTGTCATTTATTTGGCTTGACACAAATAATAATAAATTGCGCAGTGATAAACAAGTACTCAGATCACATGTGCAATTATTATTTACTTATATTATTTTATAATTTGACTTTACATACTGCTGGGTGGTTTGTAAAGTTCACAGTAACTAGTATTATCATTATGCTATATATATATATATATATATATATATATATATATATATATATATATATATATATATATATGAGAGAGAGAGAGAGAGAGAGATCTGATATAGATCAGTATCTGAATCTGTCTAATATCCCCCGAATGGATTGTTAATTTATAAATTCACCATATTCATAAACGTCTTAATAATAAATTCTATATTCTGTTACCACATTATTTGTGATCAGTGGGTTTGCAGGGTGGGTGCTGGAGGTCTTTAGGCTTTGGCCCCCACCCCTGCCACCAGAATATTTTTAAGCAAGTGTTTCTAACTTTAATTTGAATATTCAGTATCCCACCATCTGCCCCCCCCCCCCCCCCCCCCCGCACACAAACAAAACACACAGTATAATTCACACCCTCATTAAAGTGAATATTATTTATGCCATTTTACACCAACAAACTCAGATAGCTAAGGATGAAGAACCTTTTGTTCTTTAAAGAACCATTTGTAATAGCTAAAGAACCATCTTCAAAATAAAAAGGTTCTTTGACGTATGATGGTTCTTTAAAGAACCATAGAGACATCAGAAGAACCATTTAAGAACCCTAATTTTTCTGAGTGTGTACAATTTTAAGGAGTAAATAAGATGGCATATCCTCAAGTAGGTTTTTATAATTATTTTAGTATGATGAAAATAATTCTTAAATCCTCTCATACAGACTTACTTGCTTAATCATGTTTGTTTCCATAACAAATACCCAATATCCATAAAGTCAGAAAGAAAACAAATCATTTCACAAACATTTTGAGAGGCAGCCAGCAAGAATTGTGTCGTGCCGATACCAACATTAAACTTCATACTTCTTGAATGTCAGAAGTAAGATGTATGAGGGTGTGTGTGAGTGTTTGAATGTTTTATTTAAAAAATAAATAAATAAATATAGGGAATTGAATGCTATGACTTTGAAAACTGAATTTGAAGCATTTATATGATATAGAACACCCACAGAAATATAGCCAAAGAACATTAAACTTTTTGGATTTTCATTTGTATTTACACTCAGGGGAAGTTTCCCATTTTATATCATCAGTTTTATACAGTCCCATGTAGGCTTCTATAAACCTGGTCAGCACTTAAAACACAAACTTATCTACTATTAGTGGATTTAGGTGCTTCTTTTTGAATGCACAACCATACATACAATAACAGTATGCATGAAGAAGAAAGAGTAATTAAGAGCCTATACCTGTACCATAAAAGTAATAGAAATGAGGAATGACGAGACTGCTGCTACTCTATATTGTTAAATTTTTTATTTTATTTATTTATTTATTTATTTTGTTACATTTTAGATTTTTGTGCTTAACTGATGGGTAAAAACAAATGTTATACAATGTTCTAACTAGCGTGAGCTGCATTATAGTCAAGGATAAACTCAGTACATTCGGTGCCTGGAAGTACACCCAAGTTGCAAAAAAATGTCTACTCGTGATCTCATTATACTACTCAATTATCTACTCTACAGTACACACACTCATAACTGTACCTGTGAGAAGCCCGTAGAAAGAAAATTTTTATTTTGTGAGAGTTTTAAGGCAAAGGAGGGTGGAATTGACAAAATCTAATATGAAACCTTGTATTTGGTGCTTTTGCTCCCTTGCAAGAATAAATGTCCATTATTACAGTTTTTGGCTGTTGTTGTCTTTTGTCAATTTTTATTCTCACACTAACGTTTTAGATCATTTTGCTTTTCGGTGAATAAAGTAGTTATATTGTTTATTGTTCCAAATGAAATCTTGATGCATAAAAGACTGCAATACTGTGTATGAAATACTTCGCCTACATATTCAACTTAAAAAGAAAAAAATAGAATGAAAGAATAGAAATCAGAAACTACAAAGGTTTAAGTCTAAACACTTCCAATTTAGCCTGCACTCTAGCTTTCAACAATCTTCTCGATGATTCTTTGATCTCCTGTGTTAGAAGAACATAGATTATTGGGTTTAACATGGGAGGCATGACACTGGTCATAGAAAGGTTTATGATCCTTGCATTTGGATGTATTACAGGCCAAAAAACATACACAAATATAATAGGAAGGAAATAAATTGCCACTAATGAAAGGTGACCTGTGCAGGCTTTAAAAGCTTTCACTCTTTCCCTAAATGTAGAAATTTTTGACAGAGAATAACCGATACAGCAGTAACTTCCCACGATAAATGCCAGTGGAAACCCAAGAACAAGAACTATTGCCAAAAACGCAATTATATAATTAGGGGTAGCATCATTGCAGCCAAGACGATACATAGGACCATGATCACAATAGTGGCTCTGAATAATCACAGACTGACAGAAGGAAAGTCTGGTGAGAAGGCCAACTGCAACGAGTGTAAGAGTGATGGCCAAAAGCAATCAAAGACAAAATGAGCTTTTGGGTCACTCTCATTTGATAGTGCAGCGGGTACATGATAGCCATGACTCTGTCAAAGGACAATACAACCAGATTAAAACCTTGCATTGAAATTAAAGTAAAGCAGAAAAACATGAAAGTCAAGCAGATGTTGTAAGAGATATAATAATGGTTAAACAGAGAAATGTCAAGAACCTTTGGCACCAAAGCAGAGCTACTTAACAGGTCTGTAAATGCAAGATTAAAAACTGTGATATATTTAGGACTTCTCAACATACAATCCAAAATTATTACAATCATCACTAAAGTGTTCCCCACCACTGAAAAAATGTAAATAAAACATAGAAAGACGAAATAATATCTAATATTAGGTATGCCAATGAAACCACTTATTATAAAATATGCAGATTGCACAAAGGTGGTGTTTTTCTCAACAGCTGAGTTCAAAAATTCCATTAGATAACCCTCTGTTAATCTTCTATAATTCTCTGTGCTCTATCTTCTTAGGTAGCCTTTGTTCTCTGATATTTCAGTAAAATTCAGTTTATCAGTATATCTTAATATCACCTGTGAAGGTTCAAAGTGCTCCTTCTATCCTGTTTTAATATCTTAATTAATATATTCAAGTTTTAGTTTTCTGTTTAGTTTTTCTGTTCTAATGTTTGAAATTTTGGATTCCTGTTTTAATTTTTTTCATTGTTCTATGGTTTGACTGATTTGATTGCATTGTAGCATTGCTGAATCTGGATTCTGTTTTTGACTATTTTAGTGAAGAGTTTTTGATTGGCATTAGAGTTGCAGTCAACATCCCTGTGTGTCTGTTCGCGGATCCTTCACTCTTGTTTTGTGTTTACACCTCGGTCCATTTGCATTTCCTTATCTTTAAATCCTAAGTGTTAGCATTCATATTAGTCTATTAGTCTATTTTGATTACTCCCTGTTTTACATTAAAGGTTTTTTTTTTTCTTTCATGTCCTCTCCCCCTGATTGTCCTGACTGTTTTCACGTCTTGGCTCCCTTCTTTTTCTAATTCCCAATCAGCTATTCATATATACCAGTGGCAGTTACATCAGGACAAGCAAGGCAAACACTTCTTGCCTTGTCATAAATTAAAATGTTTCAAATTAAAGCGATCTTACTCTTTTAATCTCACACTGCTCTGTCATAAAGCTCCTCACCTGTGAATTAATATGTGCATCAAACATTTTTATTATTGCTGCCTTGTGGCCACTGTCAGCTATTGCCACTGAAAGCTGCACTTACTTCAGTCTCATAACAAAGTGTCATCTCTGCCCCTGACAGCGTGTCGTACCCCATTAACAGTGACTGGAACTGTAGGTTCTAAGGGCAGCAGCTTGTTTCTGGCACATGCACATTGTATATAAACCAATGGTCCATAAAACAGGCAAGTTGAACAGGTACAGGCTCAGCAACACTTTGAGATCTATGGAAATATCTCAATTTATTACATGTAACTCAGCTGTTTTGCCAAACTCTCCCTTTACTCTCATTAATATTTTAATCTCCCCTGTAGATATTGACAGGTAACTACATCATACATTGCCTTTGAATTCAGCGGATAAGTTTGACTTATCTGACTGTTTTGTTTCACTGAATGCGCCTTATAAACAGACCCATTCATCAACAGTGCGCCTTATAATCCAGTGCGCCTTATGGTCCAAAAAATATGGTAGGTAAATAGTGGAGGAGTGGCTTTATAATAAAGCCTACTTTTTGTTTGTGTTCAGGGCATTGAACACAGTGCAGATGTCACACAGTGGAAATTTGTGTTCGTTTTAGGGTTTTTGTTGTTTTGATTGTAATATATTCGTGCATACAGTACTGATTTCATTTGCATGGTTTTACCCTGATATTTATGTTGCATGTTTTAGTGTTGTTGCATGATATTATTTTAATCCACTGTTGACTGGGCGGACAATAGCAGGCAATTGTTGAAGTGTGGGCGTGCCCTGAGGCAGCCGTGTTTGCAGTAATCGAGAGCCCAAGTGTGGAGTGCAGCTGGGCTGTGTGGCGACGCGCCCATTAGGAAGAAACAGGGCTGAGACAGGAGGTTCCTCCTTGGTTTTCTGGCTGGTGTGGTCTGTCCCTCGGAAGAGGAATTTCTATCCTGGTTTTAAAGATAAGAAACATTTGCCCGAGCGTGGCTGGACAGTGGTATTTTTCTTTTTTTTTGCATAGTGTATATTTATTCCTGTCGACAGGGATTTTAGCATACTGAAAATGTTTTTATTGCATAAAGGTCCTTTTAAAATTGTGTTTGTAATTCTGAATTTCTTCCTTCTTGGGAATAAATGGTGTATTTAAGACCTGCTCAGTCTCTGCGCCCTGAGAACTGATTTACTTGCTCCCCTCGTCCTTGTACGTGAAAGAACTTTCAGGTGGGATATTTAGACCTACCAGCCTTAGTAGCTACACAAACAACAACTTCAACACAAGTAACACAAAACTACTTATCCTATTTATCCCAGGGTTTATCAATCTATCTAGGAGTGCATTTTAAGGCACACCTAGATAACTCTACCACTGCATCGACTTAACACCAGAATTCCTCTTTGTCTTCTGGCATGTGAGGCATACACATTCAC